>NW_018363377.1:0-1947 GCF_002078875.1 Numida meleagris
TTCCAAATCCCATACCCCTTTCCCCGTACCCTGTGCCATCTCCCTCCAGTCCCATTCCAAATCCCATTCCACTTTCCCCGTACCCTGTGCCATCTCCATCCAATCCCCTTCCAATTCCCCTTCCCAGTCCCCCGTAGCCTCTCCCTCCAGTCCCATTCCCATACCCCTTTCCCCTTCCCCTGTTCCATATCCCTCCAGTCCCATTCCCATTCCCTTTCACCTTGCCTGAGGCATCTCCCTCCAGTCCCCTTCCCATTCCAATTCCCCTTCCCCTGAGGCATCTCCCTCCACTCCCATTGCAAATCCAATTCCCTTTCCGCTTCCCCTGATTCATCTCCCTCAAATGCCATTCCAAATCCCATTCCCCTTTCCCCGTACCCTGTGCCATCTCCCTCCAGTCCCCTTCCAATTCCCCTTCCCCTTCCCCTGCAGCGTCTCCCTCCAGTCCCATTCCCATTCCCCTTTCCCCGAACCCTGTGGGATTTCCCTCGAGTCCCCTTCCCATTCCCTTTCCCCTTCCTCTGAGTCATCTCCCTCCAGTCCCATTGGAAATCCCATTCCCTTTCCACTTCCCCTGATGCATGTCCCTCCTATGCCATTCCAAATCCCATTCCCCTTTCCCCCTGCCCTGTGGCATCTCCCTCCAGTCCCCTTCCCATTCCCTTTCCCCTTCCCCTGAGGCATCTCCCTCCAGTCCCATTCCTATTCCCCTTATCTTTCCCCTGCAGCATCCCCCTCCAGTCCCCTTCCTATTCCCTTTTCCCTTCCCCTGAGGCACCTCCCTCCAATCCCATTCCAAATACCATTCCCATTCCCCTTCCCTTTCCACTGCAGCATCTCCCTCCAGTCCCCTTCCCATTCCCTTTCCCCTTCCTTTGAGGCATCTCCCTCCAGCCCCATTCCCATTCCCATTCCCCTTTGCCCTTACCCTGTGCCATCTCCTTCCAGTCCACTTCCCTTTCACTTTCCCCTTCCCCTGAGGCATCTCCCTCCAATCCCATTCCTATTCCCATTCCCCTTCCCCTTCCCCTGTAGCATATCCCTCCAGACCCTTTCCCATTCCCCATTCCCCTTCCCCTGTGCAATCTCCCTCCAGTCCCCTTCCCATTCCCTTTCCCCTTCCCCTGATGCATCTCCCTCCAATCCCATTCCAAATCCCATTCCCCTTTCCCCATACCCTGTGGCATTTCCCTCCAGTCCCCTTCCCATTCCATTTCCCCTTCCCCTGTGGCATCTCCCTCCAGTCCACTTCCCATTCCCTTTCCCCTTCACCTAAGGCACCTCCCTCCAGTCCCATTCCCATTCCCATTCCCCTTTCCCCTTTCACTAAGGCATCTCCCTCCAATCCCATTCAAATTCCCATTCCCCTTTATCCGTTCCCTGTGGCATCTCCCTCCAGTCCCCTTCCAATTCCCCTTTCCGTTCCCCTGCGCCATTTCCCACCACTCCCATTCCCATTCCCATTCCCCTTTCCCCTTCCCCTGTGCCATCTCCCTCCAGTCCCCTTCCAATTCCCCTTCCCGTTCCCCTTCCCCTGAGGCATTTCCCTCCAGTCCCATTCCAAATCCCATTCCCCTTCTCCTGCAGCATCTCCCTCCTGTCCCTTTCCCATTCCCTTTCCCCAGCCCCTGAGGCATCTCCCTCCAATCCCATTCAAAATCCCATTCCCCTTTCCACTTTCCCTGCAGCATAGCCCTCCAGTCCCATTGAAAATTCCCAATCCCCTGCAGCATTTCCCTCCAGTCCCCTTCCTATTCCCTTTCCCCTTCCCCTGAGTCATCTCCTTCCAATCCCATTCTAATTCCCATTCCCCTTTACCCTTTCCCTGTGGCATCTCCCTCCAATCCCATTCCAATTCCCCATCCCCTTCCCCTGCGCCACATCCCACCACTCCAATTCCCATTCCCCTTTTCCCTTCCCCTGCAGCATCGCCCTCCAGTCCCATTG
>NW_018363378.1:0-1999 GCF_002078875.1 Numida meleagris
CCCCATCCTCATCCTCATCTTCATCCTCATCATCCTCATCCTCATCATCCTCATCATCCCCATCCTCATCCTTTTCATCACCTTCATCCTCATCCTCATCCACATCCTCATCCTCCTCATCCTCTTCATCCTCATCCTCCTCATCATCTTCATCCTCATCATCTTCATCCTCATCATCATCATCCTCACCATCCTCATCCTCATCATCCTTATCCTCAACATCCTCATCCTCATCATCGTCATCCTTCTCGTCCTCATCATCCTCATCTTCCTCATCCTCATCATCTTCATCCTCATCCTCATCATCCTCGTCCTCATCATCCTCATCTTCCTCATCCTCATCCTCATCCTCCTCATCCTCATCATCCTCGTCCTCATCATCCTCATCTTCCTCGTCCTCATCATCTTCATCCTCCTCCTCATCATCACCTTCATCCTCATCCTCATCTTCCTCATCCTCATCTTCCTCATCCTCATCATCCTCATCCTCATCATCCTCATCCTCATCTTCATCCTCATCATCCTCATCCTCATCATCTTCATCATCATCCTCATCCCCATCTTCCTCATCCACATCCTAATCATCCCCATCATCCCCATCCTCATCCCCATCCTCGTCCTCATTGTTCTCATCTTCATCATCCTCCTCCTCATCCTCATCCTCCTCATCTTCCTCATCCTCATCATCTTCATCCTCCTCCTCATCATCTCCATCCTCATCCTCATCATCATCTCCATCCTCATCATCCCCATCATCCTCATCCTCATCACCTTCATCCTCAACATCCTCATCCTCATCATCTTCATCCTCATCATCCTCATCCTCATCTTCATCCTCCTCATCCTCATCATCCTCATCTTCGTCATCATCTTCATCCTCCTCCTCCTCATCTTCATCCTCATCCTCATCCTCATCCTCATCATCCTCATCATCCTCATCCTCATCACCTTCATCCTCATCATCCTCATCCTCATCCCCATCATCCTCATCCCCATCATCCTCATCCTCATCATCCTCATCTTCATCCTCATCATCATTATCCTCATCCTCATCCTCATCATCCCCATCCTCATCCTCATCCTCATCATCTTCATCCTCATCATCCTCATCCTCGTCTTCATCCTCCTCCTCATCATCATCCTCATCCTCACCATCCCCATCCACATCCCCATCCTCGTCCTCATTGTTCTCATCTTCATCATCCTCCTCCTCATCATCCTCATCCCCATCCCCCTCATCCTCCTCATCTTCATCCTCATCCTCATCATCCTCATCCACATCCTCATCTTCCTCATCCTCCTCATCATCCTCATCCTCATCTCCATCCTCATCATCCCCATCATCCTCATCCTCATCACCTTCATCCTCATCATCTTCATCCTCCTCATCTTCATCCTCATCCTCATCATCATCTCCATCTTCATCATCATCTCCATCCTCATCATCCTCATCATCCTCATCCTCATCCTCATCTTCCTCATCCTCATCTTCCTCGTCCTCATCATCCTCATCCTCCTCCTCATCATCACCTTCATCCTCATCATCCTCATCCTCATCTTCCTCATCCTCATCATCCTCATCCTCATCTTCATAATCTTCATCCTCATCCTCGTCTTCATCCTCATCTTCATCCTCATCATCTTCATCCTCATCCTCGTCTTCATCCTCATCCTCATTCTCATCCTCATCCTCATCATCCTCATCCTCATCCTCCTCATCCTCATCATCCTCATCCTCATCATCCTCATCCTCATCATCCTCATCCTCATCTTCCTCATCCTCATCCTCCTCCTCCTCCTCATCATCATCCTCCTCATCTTCATCCCCATCCTCATCATCCTCATCCTCATTGTCTTCATCCTCATCATCCTCCTCCTCCTCCTCATCCTCATCATCATCCTTATCCTCCTCCTCATCTTCATCCTCCTCCTCATACTCCTCATCCTCATCATCCTCATCTTCATCATAATCTCCATCCTCATCATCCTCATCCTCATC
>NW_018363379.1:0-1987 GCF_002078875.1 Numida meleagris
GGAGTGGACCTGGAGCAGATGGAGGAATATAAAGGGAGGACAGAACTGCTCAGGAACGGTCTCTCTGATGGAAACCTGGATTTGCGCATCACTGCCCTGAGCTCCTCTGATAGTGGCTCATACAGCTGCGCTGTGCAAGATTTTGATGACTATGCAGAAGCTGTGGTGAACTTGGAGGTGTCAGGTCAGAGGCTGGGATGATGCCTCCAGGTGTCGCTGGGTTTGTGTGTCCCACCCCCACCTCTGTCCATCCTCATCCTCATGGCCATGGATGGAGTGATGAAGGACAGGAGCCTTTGAAAGAGGATGGGGTTGAGTTGTTCCAGGAGATGCTTGGGTTGGAGCGGGCACACGGTGTGATTTGGGGATCGATCTGCATGGATTAGGTGGTTGGGTTTGTTTCTGGGATGGGTTTCTTCCTGGCTTAGTGGCAATGGGCACAGGCTGCTGAGCAGCTCCTCCACCTGTGCCAGTCTGGGGATGCTGCCATTGTGCCTCACTGCTCCCTGCTTGCTGCCCCTTCACATTCTGGCATATCCCAAGTCTGACTCTTGCTTTTCCACACAAGGGAATGGAAATGGAACCCTTCTCCTGATGTTTTTTCCAGATCCCTTTTCCCACACTGTCCATCCCTGGAAGGTGTCTCTGGCTGTGGTCCTCACACTTCTGCTTGGGTCATTTGTCATCATTGTTTTTCTCTACAGAAAGCAAGGTGAGCTGAGAGCAGAGGGGATGGAGCTCATGGAGGTGCTGTGAGGGACAGGGATGGTCGGGGTGGTGCTGAGCTCTTGTCCATGCAGGTACACAGGAGGAGGAAGGGAGATTTTCCCTGAGATTCCCAGTGCTTATTCAATAACTTTTGCCTTTTTTGGGGGGAATATAGGAAGAGGAAAAAGAAAAGGGGTGTGGTTGGGAAGACAGGAACGTGGCTGGAGCGTGGGGGAGGTGGGAAGGTCCAGAGCCTCTGGAGACATCCCCAGAAACCAAGCTGCCCTGCTGACCACCTCTTCCTCCACTTTGTTTTGCAGCGGCACAGCGCAGAGAGCTGAGTGAGTCCATGCAGCCCCTTCCACCACCAAAGTCCCTTGAATGGAACTGATAGAAGACTGCAGAGTGCTGGGTTTATGCGATGGGTTGGGGCCATGGGATCTTTGGGGCCTTGAGATGTGTTGGGGCAATGGGATGTACTGGGGTTGTTGGATGTGTCGTTCCTGAATGATCCACTTGCAAAACTCTTCCCCAATCCATTCCTTCCTATTGGATTAATTCCTTTTTGCGGCCAAAGTGGTCATTGGTCACTTAGCAGAACAAAATGATTTGGGGTCTGGGCATGGTAGCAGCCCTGGGTTGAGAAGCTGTTCCCTCTGACCATGCATTTCCTTTGCTTCTATTTTGCAGAGAGAAAAGATGCAGATTTGGGTAAGTCTCCATCCCCAGTCTGAGGGAATTCAGGGTCTCCCATGGCATTGCTGTGGGATGAGCAGCTGTCCCCTCTGACCATGCACTGCTCTTCTCCTTCTTTTCCAGTGGAACAAGCTGAAACACTAGGTGAGTTTTCTTCCCCAAACCGAGGAATTTTGGGTCTTCCCATGGGAAACTGTTCCCTCCGATCATCCATTGCTGTTGTGTTTGCTTTTGCCTTCATATTAGTAAAATTCCTTTTTGGGACCAAAGCAGTCCCTTGCCACTTACCAGAACAAAAAGAGTTGTGTCTGGGCATGGGAGCAGCCATGGGATGGGAAGGTGTTCCCTCTGATTCTGCATTACCTTTGCTTCTATTTTGCAGAGAGAAAAAATGAAATGCTGAGTAAGTCTGCCTCCCTAAAATGAAGGAAATTGTGGTCTGGCATCAGGATGAGAAGCTGTAACTTCTCTTTGTGACTCACTTTTTTTTTTTTTTTTTTTTTTTTTTTTTTTTTTTTTTTTTGCAGAGAGAAAGGATGCAATGTTGGGTGAGTCTCCCTCTCTAAACTGAAGGAATTCAGGG
>NW_018363380.1:0-1981 GCF_002078875.1 Numida meleagris
AGTCTAATCAGTGCTGATAATACAGAAAGCCAACTGTATCCTGAGCTTCATCAAAAGAAACATGGCATGCAGGTTGAGGGAGGTGATCCTGCCCCTCTACTCTGCGCTGGTGAGACCTCACCTCGAGTACTGCATCCCGATGTGGAGCCCTCAGTACAGAAGAGGCACGGACCTGTTAGAGTATATCCCGAAGAGGATCACAGAAATGATTCAAGGAATGGAACACCTCCTCTATGAGGACAGGCTGAAAGAGTTGGGGCTCTTCAGCCTGGAGAAGAAGGCGGCTCTGGGGAGACCTGATAGCAGCCTTTTGGTATCTGACGGGGAGCAACAAGATAAATGGAATCAGCTGTGATAGGACAAGAGGAAATGGTTTCAAACTAAAAGTGGGGAGATTTGGATTGGATAAAAGAAAAAGATTTTTTACAGTAAGAGTAGTGTGGCATAGGAACAAGTTGCCTAGAGATGTTGTCGATGCCTTGTCCTTGAGACATTCAGGTCAGGCTGGATGTTGGTGGCTTCCAGCTCCTCCTGTTTGTTTCCCAAGCTGAGTGTATTGGTGTAGAGGCACTTCAGCTGGGCAGCTGCTCTCATCTTATTGGAGGAGAATTCCTTAATTCCTATGAAGTATTTACCTTTAATCTCCCTGTCACTTTCATCATCATAAGATTTCAAGTGTGCAGCAGGTTTAGCGCCCCTACTCGCATCTTGTCCCTTTGAATTATCTGTACCATCCCAAACTTTCTCGTGGGCAGGGATGGTGTAGATAGTTTCAATATCACTATCACTTCCATTTTCAAACCTAGCTTAAAGCCCTGCCAGTGAGCCCAGACAACTCCTTGGCTAGAATCGTTTTCCTCCTTTGACCTAGGTGGATCTCATCTGTCTCTAGGAGGCCTGATGCCAAATAAACTGCCCCATGATCAAAAACCAAAATTCCTCTGATGGCACCAGTCTCTTAGCCACATTTTGATCAGATGGGTCTTCCTGCTTCTCTCAGTAACTTTGCCTGCTTCTGAAGGGGTGGAAGAAAACACCACCTAAGCTCCCACTCCATAAACTAATGGCCCCAGTGCCCTGAAATCACGCCTCAGGCTTCTCCTCACAACCTCATCACTGCTTACCTGAAATACCAGGAGCAGATAATAAATCAGAGGACTGCATCAGACTAGGAATCATCCTAGTAATGTCCCTGGCGTGGGTTCCAGTGAGACAGCAGTATTCCCTGTGAATAGGGTCTGATCAGCTTATCAGGCCATTAGTTCCCCTCAGAAGACAATCTCCTACGACAGTCACCCTTCTTTTATCCTTGACAGAGGCTGTCTTGGTGTGTGGGGATGAATGCCTCACTCTAGACAGCCCTCTGGATGGGCTTTCTTTAATTTCTTTTCTTACCTGTCCTTCATGTTCCAGGGCCTCATACCAGATATACAAGCATACCTGGAAAGGTGAAGTAGGCTGGGAGGGGGGTTGTGCAACCAGGCAGCAAATGAAGCACCATTATGGGAATGCTATTAGCACTACACAAGCGAAGTACACATTAAACTTAAAGGATGCCTGTCCGTGAATTTGATCTCACGCTGGGAATTTTGCCATACTACCATCCCACCTCTCCAGTACTGGCCGTATTACTAAGGCACTCAGTAAAAGCCACAGCACTGCACTCTGTGTTCTTTACGTCTGTTTACCTTTCTGGTATAACAGAAAAACTGAAAAAAGCCAAGTGACCAGCCAACATTTTTTCAAAATAGTTTCATGAAAAAAATCCGTAATTCATGGATTTTTTCCTTTCCAACATTTCCAGCTATGGCTTATGTTCAGGGTAAACTTAATATGACAAATAAAGGATCTGAAGAATAAGCCAAATACTGCAGGTTTTTACTTGGCTGTAGTGAAGACCACCACATCTGATATTCCGTTCGTAACTTGTCACCCTGCCCGCAAGGACTACTTTCTGTCCCCGGTCACCTCGTCGCATTTA
>NW_018363381.1:0-1922 GCF_002078875.1 Numida meleagris
ATTGTATTAAAGTGTGTTATTTTGCATTCCGGTATCTTATTTAGTAAATTAGTTTGTTTCTCCTCAGATTGTTGCTCCTGTTTTGTTCTCAGGCCAATCTCCCTACCCTTTTTTTTCCCTTTGTCCCTTTTCCCGGGGTGTGGGTCCGTGGGTCCTCCATCCCATTCTTCACGGAACCGGGCCGAATGCCCATAAACCATTGACAACCTCTTATATATCTGATTACATAAACTAAGAATAAGACAAATCAGGCTTCTTGAAACACAAGAGAGTATGTTCTATATACATACAACATTTATTCCTCTTTTTTTTGTTTTTTTTTGTCCCCCATTTGCTGCATACGGGGTACCAGCTATCCTTATCCCTGCTCTCATGGCAACAAGTCACTGTCTTTTCCCTGTGCAGCTACGTTCTACAACATGGAAGTTGCTCAGTTTTCTCTGACTACTTTCTTTCCTTTATTTATCAGCTCATCTGTTCTAGTTCAGAACTTCCACTGTGAATATACTGATTCTGTATGTGTCTCCACTTTAGAAAAAAAAACCAAAAACTGAATGAATTCAGGCCTTTCTTCTCTCTTCTCCGGACATAATCTGAACTCTTCTTTTCTATACTTGGCTCTCTGAAAGAGAAAAGAATTATTATTATTTTAAACATTATACTCCCGCATATCCATGGCAGGATCACCATGGATTGAATTAGAGCCACAAACATTTTTAGATTAGATTAAGAATGGTTAGAGTTATACATGCTTTAAAAACACTCCAGCTGGCACCAGGCTCCATTTTTTTTAGAATTTTTAAAATAATTTGGCTAGCATTGAACGAGAACAAGATTTTACAATAGCCATTCCTTTTCATTTTTGGTTGGCTGCTTAATACTTTGGAAAACATTTCATAACACAAAATATTCATTTGGGATCTTGATTCAATTCTGCAAACAAACTAGTAACAGCTGACAATTCCAAAATCAATATGCAGCCATTTAGAAAAGCCAAAGGGCACATGGAGCAAAAATGGCCAGGAAAAAAAAAAAAAAAAAAAAAGGAGAATAATGAATTAAAAGGAGGAAACAGCCAGTTGTACGGGGGAGTTATAATTCCCAGAGACAGATTCAACTTATAGGTGATGCTAAATATGTCATTTTGATATCAACTTGCTGAATTGGAATTTTTTTGGAAAGACAAACAATGCCATTTTTTAATGAATACTTCACTATACATTACAACAACTATCTACTTTTCTATTACGTAGTTACTTTGTTTTCTATTACTAATCATTTTTCTGTTTGTTTGTTTGTTTGTAAGCTGAAATTTCCCTTAATCTTAATGGGAAATTGAAGATATTTAGTAATTGTTAGACTGTAGTCTCATGTTAAGAGGACATTGAATATATTCTTTCTCCAAAAATATAACTAACTCTATCTCAAATAATCTTCTGTTACCCTATTTTTGGGGGAAGAAAAAGGTGATTTCTTTGCTTTCTTGCACAATGAATGATAATGAAGAAATAGAGGTAGTCTCTTCTCAGAGATGAACAATGAAACGAGAAGGGGCAGTGATTACGAGATGCAGCAATGGAAATTATATGTGGACTTACAGGGAGAAAAGATTTCCCAATGAGAAAAGCTAAGTGCTGGACAGGCTGCCATGTCGTGGACTTTCCACAAGACCTGCAAAACTCAGTAAGATTATGCCCTTAGTAACCTGATCTAACTTCTAGGTTGGCCCTGATTCAAACAGGTGGTTTGATCAGACAAGCTACAGAGGTTCCTTTCAGCTAAGACTATGCAATGATTAATGAATTTATGAATTCTAGTTACCTGGAAAGATGAATCTTTCAATTCTTTCAAGTTTTGCAAGATAGGAAATAAGAGAGGAGTTGCAAAAAAAAAAAAAAAAAAAAAAAGCAATCTTTTCTCAT
>NW_018363382.1:0-1864 GCF_002078875.1 Numida meleagris
TGCTGTCGCGCTGCTGCTGTCGCGCTGCTGCTGTCGCGCTGTTTCTGTCACGCTGCTGCTGTCATGCTGCTGCTGTCACGCTGTTGTCACATTGTTGTTGTCACAGAGATTCCTTCAACCTGTTGTCGCGGTATTGCTGTCGCGGGGTTGCTGTCGCGGTGTTGCTGTCGCGGTGTAGTCACGCTTCTGCTGTCACGCTACTGCTGTCACGCTGCTGCTGTCACGCTGCTGCTGTCATGCTGCTGCTGTCACGATGCTGTTGTCACGCTGCTGCTGTCACGCTGTTTTCACATTGTTGTTGTCACTGAGATCCTGTCAAGTTGCTGTCGCGGTTTTGCTGTTGCGGCGTTGCTGTCGCGGTGTTGCTATCGCGGTGTTGCTGTCGCGCTCTTGTTGTCGTCACGGTGTTGCTTTCACGCTGTTGTTACGGTGTTGCTGTCACGGTGTAGCTGTCACGGTGTAGCTGTCACGGTGTTGCTGTCTCGGTGTTGCTGTCACGGTGTTGCTGTCGCGCTGTTGCTGTCACAGTGTTGCTGTCGCGCTCTTGTTGTTGTCACGGTGTTGCTGTCAAGCTGTTGTCACGTTGTTGATGTCACGGTGTTGCTGTCACGGTGTTGCTGTCTCGGTGTTGCTGTCACGGTGTTGATGTCTCGCTTTTGCTGTGGTCACGCTGTTGCTGTCACGGTGTTGCTGTCGTGCTCTTGTTGTCGTCACGGTGTTGCTGTCAAGATGTTGTCACGTTGTTGCTGTCATAGTGTTGCTGTCGCGGTGTTGCTGTCGCGGTGTTGCTGTCGCGGTGTTGTTGCAGTCACTCTGTTGTCGTCACGGTGTTGTATTCACAGTGTTGCCGTCACGGTGTTGCTGTCAAGCTGTTGTCACGTTGTTGCTGTCGCAGTGGTGCTGTCTCGGTGGTGCTGTCGCGCTGCTGCTTTCGCGCTGCTGCTGACGCGCTGCTGCTGTAGCGCTGCTGCTCTCACCCTGTGTCTGTCACGCTGCTGCTGTCACGCTGCTGCTGTCACGCTGTTGTCACATTGTTGTTGTCACAGAGATTCCTTCAACCTGTTTTCTCAGTGTTGCGGTCGCGGTGTTGCTGTCGCGGTGTTGCTGTTGCGGTGTTGCTGTCGCGGTGTTGTCACGCTGCTGCTGTCACGCTGCTGCTGTCACGCTGCTGCTGTCACGCTGCGGCTGTCACGCTGCTGCAGTCACGCTGTTGTCACATTGTTGTTGTCACAGAGATTCTGTCAAGCTTCTGTCGCGGTGTTGCTGTCGCGCTGCTGCTGTCGCGCTGCTGCTCTCATGCTATTTCTGTCACGCTGCTGCTGTCACGCTGCTGCTGTCACGCTTTTGTCACATTATTGTTGTCATAGAAATTCCGTCAACCTGTTTTCGCGGTGTTGCTGTCGTGGTGTTGCTGTCGCGGTGTTGCTGTCACGCTGCTGCTGTCACGCTGCTTCTGTCACGCTGCTGCTGTCACGCTGTTGTCACATTGTTGTTGTCACAGAGATTCTGTCAAGCTTCGGTCGCGGTGTTGCTGTTGCGCTGTTGCTGTTGCAATGTTGCTGTCGCGCTGTTGCTGTCACGGTTTTGCTGTCGCGCTCTTGTTGTCGTCACGGTGTTGCTGTAAAGATGTTGTCACGTTGTTGCTGTCACAGTGTTGCTGTCGCGGTGTTGCTGTCGCGGTGTTGCTGTTGCAGTGTTGTTGCTGTCACGCTGTTGTCGTCACGGTGTTGTATTCACAGTGTTGCCGTCACGGTGTTGCTGTCACGCTGTTGTCGTCACGGTGTTGTATTCACAGTGTTGCCGTCACGGTGTTGCTGTCAAGCTGTTGTCACATTGTTGCTGTCGCGATGGAGCTGTCGCGGTG
>NW_018363383.1:0-1975 GCF_002078875.1 Numida meleagris
CGGTTCCCCTTCCGCCCCCCCCGCGAGACCGCTCCGTCTGCAGATCCCGGCGGGGGGGGCGGCGCCGGGACCCCCCCTGGGCCCCGTCCTGGGGCAGGTGGGGATTTCCGGGGCTCTTTGAGGCCCTTCTTGAGGCTTGTTGGGGCTCGTGGGGGCCTATCGAGGCCTGTCGGGGCCTATCGGGGCCTATTGAGGTGTATGGGAGGCTGTTGAGGCCTGTTGGGGCCTGTTGGGGCCTATTGAAACCTAGGGGGGCCTATTGAGGTGTATGGGAGGCTGTTGAGGCCTATCGAGGCCTATCGGGGCCTATTGAAACCTAGGGGGGTCTATTGGGGCCTATCAGGACCTATCGAGGCCTATCAGGACCTATCGAGGCCTATTGAAACCTAGGGGGGTCTATTGAGGCCTATCAGGACCTATCGAGGCCTATCAGGACCTATCGAGGCCTGTCGGGACCTATTGGGGCTTATTGAGGCCTATGGAGGCTTATGGGGGCCTACTGGGGTGTATCGGGGTCTATTGCGGTCTGTCGAGCCTATCGAAGCCTATTGGGGCTTATCAGGGCTTATCAAGGCCTATTGGGACCTATTGAGGTCTGTCGGGACCTAGTGGGGCTTATTGAGGCCTATGGAGGCTTATGGGGGCCTACTGGGGCCTATTGGGGTCTATTGGGGTCTGTCGAGCCTATCGAAGCCTATCGGGGCCTATCGAGGCTTATCGTGGCCTATCAAGGCCTGTTGGGGTCTGTCGAGCCTATCGAGGCCTATTGGGACCTATCGGAGCCTATTGGGGCTTATCGAGGCCTATCGGGACCTGTCGAGGCCTGTCAGGACCTGTTGGGGCTTATTGAGGCCTGTCGGGGCCTGTCGGGGCCTGTCGAAGCCTGTTGGGGCTTATCGCAGCCTATCGTGGCCTATTGGGGTCTATTGGGGCCTATTGGGACCTATCGCGGCCTATTGGGGTCTATCGCGGCCTGTCGGGACCTATCGCAGCCTATCAAGGCCTATTGAGGCCTATCGAGGCTTATCGAGGCCTATCACGGCCTATTGGGACCTATTGCGGCCTATCGAGGTCTGTTGGGACCTATCGCGGCCTATCGAGGTCTCTTGGGGCCTATCGAGGCCTATCGGGGCCTATCGCGGCCTATCGAGGTCTATTGGGGCCTGTCGAGGCCTATCGGGGCCTATTGGGGTCTATCAAGCCTATAGGGGCCTATCGAGGCCTATTGAGGCCTATTGGGGTCTATTGGGGCCTATCAGGACCTATCGTGGCCTGTCGAGGCCTATTGGGGTCTATCAAGGCCTATTGGGGTCTATTGGGGCCTATTGGGGTCTATCGAGGCCTATAGGGTCCTATCGAGGCCTATTGAGGCCTATTGGGGCCTATTGGGGCCTATTGGGGCCTATCGGGGCCTATCGAGGCCTATTGAGGCCTGTTGGGGTCTATTGGGGTCTATCGAGCCTATCGAGGCCTATTGGGGTCTATCAAGCCTATAGGGGCCTCTCGAGGCCTATTGAGGCCTATTGGGGTCTATTGGGGCCTATTGGGACCTATTGCAGCTTATCGAGGCCTATTGGGGTCTATCAAGGCCTATCGGGGCTTATTGGGAATTATCGGGGCCTATCGCGGCCTATCGAGGTCTATTGGGGCCTGTCGAGGCCTATTGGGGCATATTGGGGTCTATCAAGCCTATAGGGGCCTATCGAGGCCTATTGGGGTCTATTGGGGCCTATTGGGACCTATCGCGGCCTATTGAGGCCTATTGGGGTCTATCAAGGCCTATTGGGGCTTATTGAGAACTATCGCGGCCTATCGCGGCCTATCAAGGTCTATTGGGGTCTATCGAGGCCTATTGAGGCCTATTGGGGTCTATTGGGGCCTATTGGGGCCTATCGCGGCCTATCGAGGCCTATAGGGTCCTATCGAGGCCTATTGAGGCCTATTGGGGTCTATTGGGGCCTATTGGGGCCTATCG
>NW_018363384.1:0-1870 GCF_002078875.1 Numida meleagris
CACGGTGAGCCCACGGCACACGGCACAGCACCATGCCCGTGGCACACGGCACAGCACCGCGCTATGGTGAGCCCCCGGCACGGCACTGTATTCTCGGGGAGCGCACGGCACGGCACTGTGCTTATGGTGAGCCTATGGCGTGCAGCATGGCACCATGGCCATGGCACACAGCACAGCACTGTGCTCATGGTGAGCCCACGGCGCACGGCACGGCACCGTGCTCACGGTGAGCCCACGGCACATGGCATGGCACCATGGCCATGGCACACGGCACAGCACTGCACTCATGGTGAGCCCACGGCACATGGCACGGCACCATGCCTATGGCACACGGCACAGCACCGTGCTCACGGTGAGCCCACGGCACACGGCACGGCACCATGCCTATGGCACATGGCACAGCACCGCGCTCACGGTGAGCCCACGGCACATGGCACAGCACCATGCCCATGGCACAGCACCGTGCTCATGGTGAGCTCACGGCACACAGCACGGCACTGCGCTCACGGTGAGCCCATGGCACACAGCACAGCACCGTGCTCACGGTGAGCCCACGGCACATGGCATGGCACCATGCCTATGGCACACAGCACTGTATTCTCGGTGAGCCTATGGCACACGACACAGCACCATGCCTATGGCACATGGCACAGCACCGTGCTCATGGTGAGCCCACGGCACACAGCACAGCACTGTATTCTTGGTGAGCCCACGGCACACGGCACAGCACCGCGCTCACGGTGAGCCCACGGCACACGGCACAGCACCATGCCTATGGCACATGGCACAGCACTGCATTCTTGGTGAGCTCACAGCACACAGCACAGCACCACGCTCACGGTGAGCCCACGGCACACGGCACAGCACCGCGCTCACGGTGAGCCCACAGCACACGGCACAGCACCATGCCTATGGCACTTGGCACAGCACCACACTCATGGTGAGCCCATGGCACACGGCACAGCACTGTATTCTCAGTGAGCCCTTGGCACGCGGCACAGCACCGCGCTCACGGTGAGCCCACAGCACACGGCACAGCTCCATGCCTATGGCACACGGCACAGCACTGCACTCATGGTGAGCCCACAGCACACAGCACAGCACCATGCCTATGGCACACGGCACAGCACTGTATTCTTGGTGAGCTCATGGCACACAGCACGGCACTGCGCTCATGGTGAGCCCACGGCACACGGCACAGCACCATGCCTATGGCACATGGCACAGCACCGTGCTCATGGTGAGCCCATGGCACACAGCATGGCACCATGCCTATGGCACATGGCACAGCACTGTATTCTTGGTGAGCTCACGGCACACAGCACGGCACGGAGAAACAAACTAATTGATGTTATGACGTGGAGTACCAACAACCGAAAATCACAAAACCAGGACACCTCCTCCTCTTCCTCCTCCTCTTCCTCCTCCTCTTCCTCCTCCTCTTCCTCCTCCTCTTCCTCCTCCTCTTCCTCCTCCTCTTCCTCCTCCTCTTCCTCCTTCATGGAGTGCTGCAGTGCCAGTGCCAGCTACACTTCCTCCTCCTCTTCCTCATGGAGCGCTGCAGTGCCAACGCCAGCTGAGCTTCCTCTTCCTCTTCCTCCTTCATGGAGCGCTGCAGTGCCAGTACCAGCTGAGCTTCCTCCTCCTCTTCCTCCTCTTCTTCCTCCTCCTCTTCCTCCTCCTCCTTCCTCATGGAGTGCTGCAGTGCCAGTGCCAGCTGAGCTTCCTCTTCCTCCTCCTCTTCCTCCTTCATGGAGCGTTGCAGTGCCAGTGCCGGCTGAGCTTCCTCCTCCTCTTCCTCCTCCTCTTCCTCCTCCTCCTCTCTCATGGAGTGCTGCAGTGCCAGCGCCAGCTATGCTTCCTCCTCCTC
>NW_018363385.1:0-1936 GCF_002078875.1 Numida meleagris
GGGAGCACCGCGGCGAGGTTGCGAGCGGCGCCGAGCCCGGCGAGGTCCACGCGTTGCCGACCGGTGGCACCGTGGTGATGCGAAGCCAGGTCTGGAGGGAGCAGCCGGATGAGCGGCACCGGCACCGGCACCGGCACGGCACCACCCGTGGGCAGAACGCGCCGAGCCCCGAGCGGTGCGGCTGTCACCGAACCGATGTCAGCGTGGCCGGAACCGGAGGAGCCATGCGCGGCGTGGAAGCGTGGCACCGCGTGGGACAGCAGGTGGGCACCGTGCGGGGGTGAGGGGGTGGGGTGGAACGGTGCGTGGCACGTGGCACGTGGCAACTGGCTCGTGGCGTGCGGCACGTGGCACTGGGCAGGCGGGCCGTGGCACATGGAACTTGGCACGTGGCAACCGGCGCGTGGCATGTGGCACGTGGCACTGGGCAAGTGGGCTATGGCACACGGCAAGTGGCAACTGGCTCACGGCGTGTGGCACGTGGCACTTGGCACGTGGGCTATGGCACATGGCTACTCGCATGTGGCGTGTGGCACGTGGCACTGGGCAGGCGGGCCGTGGCACAAGGAACTTGCCACGTGGCAACCAGTGCGTGGCGTGTGGCACGTGGCACTGGGCAGGCGGGCCATGGCACAAGGGTCTTGGCACGTGGTAATCTGCACGTCACATGGCACATGGCGTTAGGCAACTGGCTTGTGGCTTGTGGCACGTGGTACTGGGCAGGCGGGCCGTGGCACATGGCAACTGGCAACTGGCTCATGGCATGTGGCACGTGGCACTGGGCAGGCGGCTGTGGCACATGGAACTTGCCACGTGGCAACCGGCGCGTGGCATGTGGCACGTGGCACTGTGCAAGTGGGCTATGGCACACGGCAAGTGGCAACTGGCTCGTGGCGTGTGACACGTGGCACTGGGGAGGCAGGCCATGGCACAAGGATCTTGGCACGTGGCAATCTGCACATGGCACGTGGCACATGGCACAAGGCAAGTGGCAACTGGCTCATGGTGTGTGGCACGTGGCACTGGGAGGCGGGCCATGGCACATGAAATTTGGCACGTGGCAATCTGCACATGGCACGTGGCACATGGCACCTGGCAACTGCCTTGTGGTGTGTGGCACGTGGTACTGGGCAGGTGGGCTATGGCACATGGCAAGTGGCAACTGGCTCACGGCGTGTGACACGTGGCACTGGGCAGGCAGGCTATGGCACAAGGATCTTGGCACGTGGCAATCTGCACATGGCACGTGGCACGAGGCACTGGGCAGGCGGGCCATGGTACAAGGGTCCTGGCACGTGGCAACCGGCACGTGGCATGTGGCACGTGGCACTGTGCAAGTGGGCTATGGCACACGGCACGCGGCAACTGGCTCGTGGCGTGTGACACGTGGCACTGGGGAGGCAGGCCGTGGCACATGGAACTTGGCACGTGGCAATCTGCACATGGCACGTGGCACCAGGCAACTGGCTGGTGGCGTGCGGCATGTGGCACTGGGCAGGCAGGCCGTGGCACATGGAATTTGCCACGTGGCAACCAGAGCATGGCGTGTGGCACGAGGCACTGGGCAGGTGGGCTACGGCACAAGGATTTTGGCACGTGGCAATCTGCACATGGCACGTGGCACATGGCACCAGGCAACTGGCTTGTGGCGTGCGGCACGTGGCACTGGGCAGGCGGGCCAGACTTTGCACGTGGACCGCAGCCCATGGCATAGGGGACTTGGCACGTGGACCACGGCCCGTGGCACATGGGGTTTGGCATGTGGACCACAGCCCACGGCACACGTGACTTTGCACGTGGACCATGGCCCATGGCCCATGGGGCTTGGCACGTGGACCACGGCCCGTGGCACACGGGACTTGGCACAGGGACCACGGCCCGTGGCACACAGGACTCGTCCCGTGGACCACGGCACGTGGCGCGTGACCCGTGGCAA
>NW_018363386.1:0-1970 GCF_002078875.1 Numida meleagris
GCCTTCCAGTACCTGAAGGGGGCCTACAGGAAAGCTGGGGAGGGACTTTTTAGAAGGGCATGTAGTGACAGGACATGGGGAAATGGGTTTAAACTGGAAGAGGGTAGATTTATACTAGATATTAGGAAGAAATTCTTGACTGTGAGGGTGGTGAGACACTGGAACAGGTTGCCCAGTGAGGTTGTGGATACACCCTCCCTAGAAGCATTCGAGGCCAGGCTGGATGGGGCTTTGAGCAACCTGGTCTAGAGGGAGGTGTCCCTGCCTATAGCAGAGGAGTTAGGACTAGATGATCTTGAAGGTCCCTTCCAACCCAAACCATCCTGTGTTTCTATGATACTACAGTGCTCAGGTATACCTGCTCTGGCTATCAGTGAGTACACTGGATGACAGGACTGAATGTTACTGGAAAGCAGACGGAGAGTAAAATTTAAGCAGTGGACATACAATTAGATCTCCTCATGCTTGGAAAGTCATACTTGCAAAACAGGGAAACACTGTCCTGCCCCAGCAGAGGTAGGTCTCCAGCAAAGAGCTTGGAACTGGAGGACACAACACAAAGTCTACATGAATAAGATATCAAGTGATTTAAGAGCTCAAGGTTTTCACTTAGTTTCAGTGACTTCATCATTTTACAGTGTCAGTGGAAGAGCTAACAACTACCTAGAAGCAGGAGGCAGGGAATGGTCTGGGTGGTCTTGAAACTGTCTGGGCAGTGTGGGAGACATGGGAGAAGCACAAGGGAGCAGGGAAAGGGCATTGAAAAGGGTCAGTAGCATGAATAGAAGCTTTCTCTGGTGTAAAAGAGAGAGAAGTTGGAGGGATGGATTACGTTTAGATACACGACTCAGACTGCTGGTTTTGAGCCCCGTTTCTGGACAAATTGCTCCAGGACCTTCACCTGCTGCAGCCTATGTCTGCACAGAGGTTCATCTCACCGGGCTGCGCATCACTTCCACCACTACCATCCTTATTGCTGGTAGGAGCCAGTCAAAAGCAGTGACTAACATGGAAAAGACTACATATTGAGCTGTGAAAATAGGAAGAGATATATGTATTCCTCCTTGATGCATGTAGCCTTTAGCCTTCAGCCTGCAGAAGCCCAGATTACTGAGTCTACATGTGCTGGGCATGCTGAGATCTAGAAATGGAGGAGGATGGCTAAGCTCATCTCTTACTTTTGTGCCAAAGCTACTTAAGGAAATAACAACATGAAGGCAGATCAAAGGTCCATCTAGCCCAGCACCCTGGTAGGGGCCAGGAGAAATTCCTTAGGGAAGATCCTTGAGAATGGGAAGCATAGCAGCTGAGGCTCCACTTGACACAGCCTGTTGGCTTCCAGCAACCAACAACATATGGCCTCCCTGTCCCCAGAGTTGTGTTCAGACCACCAAGTTTAACAGCCATTGCCTTACCCTCCCTGAATCTGTCTAATTCCCTCTTGGACCCATTACTCCACAGCTCTGCAATAGCTGTGCTCACAGACACCACTTGGCGGTGATACATGTACGGAAGAAACCAAGCATGACTGAGCTTGTTAAAAGAAAATAGAAATATAAGAAAGAGAGGACTTTCAGAGCCTTCCTTCCCTCCCAGCTCTCTTTTGAGGCCTTGGTTTCTCAGCTCCTCTGCCTACCAGGGGCTGCTTTCTGCCTACTCTAACTTCTTCTGCAGGCAGAAGCTCAGCCAGGAGGATGGCAGCTGGATGAAGCACACTGATGACAACCAGCTGCCCATCGCAAGCTTTAAAGTGGCCCTGATGCTGTATTTCACACAAGGGCAGGTGGGTTGAGGATGGTCCAGATAAGTCAGGTCATACATTTGCCATAGAAATCATGCCCCAATGGCCAGATGTGTTTGAAAGCACTTACGTGTTCCACTCCTTCAATTGCCCCAGGAGCAAGGCAACTAAGTACCTTTAAGATCTGCCCCTTTGGAGTTGCTACTACATTGCTAATGATTTATCTCTG
>NW_018363387.1:0-1916 GCF_002078875.1 Numida meleagris
ACTGTCATTCCTTTTGAATTTATCTGTCTCTCTGTTTACAGATGGAGCTTTCCAGTATCTATTCACGGATCTATATCACATAGTTTACATTTTTCTTGTCACAATGCCCAGCTGGGTGAACCAATACCACAAACTCATTGTGCAGTGTGAAAAATGATTTATAGGAACAACATAGTTTGTTTGCTTCTAAAGTAATATTTGAATGATATTTAGGATTTCAGAGTAAAACCTGGCAATGTCTTCGCCAGGAGCAGATCATGCTTGACTATCTGGTAATCTTCTAAGATAGAATGACAGCATCAGCGGACAAAGAAAGTATTGTCATCTACATGGATTTCTGCAAGGCCTGTAATATCATCCTCCACTTTCTTATCTCTAAATCGGTGAGACGGATTTGAGGAGTTGACTATAGGTAAAAAATTAGTTGAATGATCACAGCCAGAGGGCTATGATAAACAGTTCCAGGTCCAGGTGGAGGCTGTTGATGAGTGGTGTCCCCAAGAATCTGTCTTGTGACTTGTGCTCTTTAATATCTTTATCAATGACACAGGTGATAGGAATGAGTGCATCCTCAGCAAGTTTGTTGAAAACACCAAGCTGAATGGCACAGTTGATATGACAGAAGGAAGGGATGCCATCCAAAGAGATCAGGACAAGCTTGAAAAGTGGGCCCACATGAACCTAATGAGATCCAACAAGGCCAAGTGCAAGGTGTTGCATTTTGGTCAAGATAATCCCTAGCGTAAGTACAGACCTGGAGAAGAAATCTCTGAGAACAACTTTGCAGAGAAGGACCTGGGGGTCCTGGTGGATAAAAAGCTTGACATGAGCCAACAGTGCAACAGTGGTTATTTCAGAAGATCAGCTATATCCTGGGTGGGCAATCAGGGCCAGGGAGGTGATTGTCCCCCTCTACTCTGCCCTCTTGAGGCCACATCTGGAGCACTATCTGGAAACCCTAGCACAGGGAAGACATGGAGCTGTTTCAGGGGGTCTACAGAAGTGTTGCAAAGATTATTAGAGGGCTGCAGTAACTATCCTACAAGGAAAGACTGAGGCACCTGTGCTTGCTCTTGTAGAAGAGAAGGTCCCAGGGAGACACCATTGCAGCCTTCCAGTTTTTAAATGGATCTTATAATCAAGAGGGAGAAAGCCTTTTTTTATGGTCTGATCATGACAGGACAAAGAGGAATAGGTGTAAACAAAAAGAGATTTAGATTAGATGTCAGGAGCAAGTTCTTTCCTCAGAGGGTGCTGATACGCTGGAACATGTTGTCCAGAGAAGATGTGGATGCTCCATCCCTGGAGATGTTCAAGGCAGGATGGATGGGGCCATGGGCAGCCTGATCTAGTGTTTGCAGCAATGTCCACAGCATGGAAGTTGGAATTAGGTGATCTGTAAGTTCCCTTCCTACACTATTCATTTTATGATTTTGTGAATTACTTCAACCAAATGATGTAACTATGTAACAAAGGGCACTTTTGAGGAACTATAAAACTTGAATTATCCATTTCAAGTTATGTCTGATAGTATTTTTTTCAGTATAATTTTGATACTAACATAGGTATAAAGTAGATTTAGTAAGTTTAGTGCCACACACTTAGACAAAGAGTGACTCTGAATGTACATTTTAATTTATATTTTACTGAATTTATTAAAGCATCCCAGGAAAACAAAACAAAATAACATAGTAACAGGCATATGTAAAGAAATAAAATAAAGAACATTATTGTTGTGTTGTCTACGACAACATAATAAGGCTAAGGCTTCCCTTCCGTCCGCACCTCCGCGTGCGGGGCATACGGGACGCACACACAGTGTGTAACACCGAAATGCCAATTTAATGCTGCGCAACAAGGCTATTTATACCCATACACGCGACCGCCCCGGATACTCGTGACCCTAGACCCCTCCC
>NW_018363388.1:0-1868 GCF_002078875.1 Numida meleagris
GCACTGGGGTCCCATAGTGCCATGCATGGGGGTCCCGTGCATTGCGGTCCCATGCATTGGGGTCCCATAGTGCCATGCATTAGGGTCCCATGCATTGGGGTCCCATATAGTGCCATGCAGTGGGGTCCTGTGCATTGGGGTCCCATATAGTGCCATGCATTGGGGTCCTGTGCTGTGTGCCATGAATTGGGGTCCCATAATGCCATGCAGTGGGGTCCCATGCATTGGGGTCCCATGCACTGGGGTCTCATAGTGCCATGTATTGGGGTCCTGTGCAGTGTGCCATGCATTGGGGTCCCATGTGTTGGGGTCCCATGCATTGGGGTCCCATAGTGCCATGAATTGGGGTCCCATAATGCCATGCAGTGGGGTCCCATGCAGTGGGGTCCTGTGCAGTCCGCTACGCATTGGGGTCTCATGGTGCCGTGCAGTGGGGTCCTGTGGTGTCGTGGTGTCTATGGTGCCATGCAGTGGTGCCGTGCAATGGGGTCCCGCAGTGCAATGGGGTTGCATGGCGCCGTGCAATGGGGTCTGGCTGTGCCGTGGGGTCCTACAGTGCCATGGGGTCCCATGGTGCCACTCAATGGGGTCCTGTAGTGTCATGCAGTGGGGTCCCGTGGTGCAATGGGGTCCCATGGTGCCATGCAATGGGGTCTGGCAGTGCTATGGGGTCCTACAGTGCCATGCAATGGGGTGCACGGTGCCACGGGGTCCCATAGTGCCATGCAATGGGGTCCTGCAGTGCAGTGGGGTCCCATAGTGCCATGAGGTCCCATGGTGCCATGCAATGGGGTCTGGCAGTGCTGTGGGGTCCTGCAGTGCAATGGGGTCCCATAGTGCCATACAATGGGGTCCCGTGGTGTCATGCAATGGGGTCCCATGGTGCCATGCAGTGGGGTCCTGCAGTGCAATGGGGTCCCATAGTGCTACACAGTGGGGTCCCTCGGTGCAGTGGGGTCCCGTGGTGCCATGGGGTCCCGTGGTGCCATGCAATGGGGCCCCACATTGCAATGGGGTCCGGCTGTGCCATGGGGTCCTGCAGTGCCATGCAATGGGATCGTGCAGTGCAATGGGGTCCCATGGTGCCACACAGTGGGGTCTCGTGGTGTCATGCAGTGGGGTCCCGTGGTGTCATGCAATGGGGTCCTGCAGTGCAGTGGGGTCCCATAGTGCCACACAGTGGGGTCCCTCGGTGCAGTGGGGTCCCATGGTGCCATGCAATGGGGTCCTGTAGTGCCATGCAATGAAGTCCTGCACTGCAATGGGGTCCCGCAGTGCAGTGGGGTCCTGTGGTGCTGTGGGGTCCCATGGTGCCATGCAATGGGGTCCTGCAGTGCAGTGGGGTCCCGTGGTGCCATGGGGTCCCATAGTGCCATGCAGTGGGGTCCCTCGGTGCAGTGGGGTC
The DNA here is from genome assembly GCF_002078875.1 of Numida meleagris. NCBI lineage: Eukaryota > Metazoa > Chordata > Aves > Galliformes > Numididae > Numida > Numida meleagris. The sequence continues at coordinate 1,406 of NW_018363388.1, forward strand.
CCATAGTGCCATGGGGTCCCATGGTGTCATGCAATGGGATCGTGCAGTGCAATGGGGTCCCATGGTGCCATGCAGTGGGGTCCTGTAGTGTCATGCAGTGGGGTCCCATAGTGCCATGGGGTCCCATGGTGCCATGCAGTGGGGTCCTGTAGTGTCATGCAATGGGGTCTGGCAGTGCCGTGGGGTCCCGTGGTGCAATGGGGTCCCGTGGTGTCATGCAATGGGGTCCTGCAGTGCAATGGGGTCCCATGGTGCCACGCAATGGGGTCCTGTGGTGTCATGCAATGGGGTCTGGCAGTTCCGTGGGGTCCCATGGTGCCGTGCAGTGGGGTCCCTCGGTGCAGCGCGGTCCCGTGTTGCCGTGGGGTCCCGTGTTGCCGTGGGGTCCCGTGTTGCCGTGGGGTCCCGTGTTGCCGTGGGGTCCCGCTCCCCGCTGCTCCCGCTCCGGTTCCGGTTCCGCCCC
>NW_018363389.1:0-1965 GCF_002078875.1 Numida meleagris
TCTCCTTCCAGAATTGACCCACCACGACCCCGTATCCACTGTGTCCTTCCTGAAGTGACCCACCAGGACCTCATCTCCATCATCTCCTTCCAGAAGTGACCCACCACGACCCCGTATCCACCCCATCCTTCCAGAAGTGACCCCACCAGGACCCAAACACCCGCTGCCTCCTCCCCAGAGGGACCCACCAGGACCTCATCTCCATCATCTCCTTCCAGAAGTGACCCCACCACGATCCTATATCCATCTTTTCTTCCAGAAGTGACCAACCAGGACCCCATCTCCATCAGCTCTTCCCTTCTGTGACCCAACCAGGACCCCACATCCACCTCGTCCTTCCAGAAGTGATCCCACCAAGGCCCCATCTCCATCATCTCCTTCCAGAAGTGACCCACCAGGAGCCCCTCTCCATCGATTCCTTCCACCAGTGACCCCACCAAGGCCCCGCACCCACCTCCTCCTCCCCGAAGCGACCCCCCCCATTTGTCCCCATGGAGGTGTGGCGGCAGTGTGCCCACTGGTTGGTGGCAGCGCGGGTGCTCCCGGCGGGTCACCGCGCCAGCAGCCCCACGGGGCAGGTGTGGGACCTGGCGCAGGCGCTGCGGGATGGGGTCCTGCTCTGTCACCTCCTCAACGCGCTCCTGCCCAACGCCGTGCCCCCCCGGGACATCTGTCCCCGTCCCCAAATGTCTCAGGTGCGACCAATGGGGGGGGAGAGAGGGTGGAATAAGGGCAGAGCTGCCCCCAGGGAGGGGAAGCTGGGGGGTAGTTGCCCCAGGCAGGGGTAAATGGGGGGCTAGTTCCTCCAGGGAGGGGTATTTGGGGAGGTGGATGCCCCAGGGAGGAAGAAGTGGGAAAATATTTGCCCCACGGAGGGGTAAGTGGGGAGGTAGCCGCCCCATGGAGGGGTAAGTGTGGAGGTAGCTGCCCCACAGAGGGGTAAGTGGGGAGGAAGCTGCCCCATGGAGGGGGGATTGGGGTGGCAGTGACGATGACAGGGCTGGTGTGAATGGAGGTGACGGTGATGGCGATGGGATGATGGTGACAATGGTGGTGAGGGTGGCGATGGTGGTGGATGACGATGGTGACAATGGGGATGATGGTGACAACCGGATCGATGCGGACGGTGACAGTGGCCATTTGGGGTGACAATGGCCATGGTGACAATGACAACGATGGTGACAACGGTGCTGTAGTGAAGGTGGCAGTGACTGAGTTGGCAGCGGTGACGGTGATGGTGATTGTGATGGGATGATGGTAACAGCGAGGTGATGACGATGGTGACAATGAGGATGTGACAGTGGGGTTGATGGTGACAATAGGATCGATGCTGATGGTGGTGGCCATTGGGGTGACAATGACTGTTGAGGTGACAATGACAACAACTATTGGGGTGACAATGATGATTGAGGTGACAGTGACTGTTGGAGTGACAATGACTCTTGGGGTGACATTGACTGTTGGGGTGACAATGACCGTCAGAGTGACAATGATGGTTGGGGTGACAATGACAATTTGAGGTGACGATGATGATTGGGATGACAACGATGATTGGGGTGACAGTGACTGTTGGGGTGACAAAGACTGTTGGGTGACAATGACCATTGGAATGACAATGACCGTTAGGAGGTGACAATGATGGTTGGGGTGACAATGGCTGTTGGGCAACAACAACTGTTGAGGTGACAATGACCACCAGGGTGACATTGACTGTTGGGGTGACAATGGCCATTGGAGTGACAACTGTTGGGGTGACAATGACCACCGGGGTGACACTGACTGTTGGGGTGACAATGACCATTGGAGTGACAACTGTTGGGGTGACAACGACGACCAGGGTGACACTGACTGTTGGGGTGACAATGACCACTGGAGTGACAACTGTTGGGGTGACAATGACCACCAGGGTGACACTGACTGTTGGGGTGACAGTGACCATTGGAGTGACAACTGTTGGGGTGACAA
>NW_018363390.1:0-1956 GCF_002078875.1 Numida meleagris
AAGGGACAGAGACTGCAAAGCGAGGGACATCCTGAGGGCACAATGGGATGTTAAAGAAACAGTCTTTCAAATCTATCACTATTAGTGCCCACGATTGAAGGAGCATAGTTGGAGAAAACAAAAGGTCGAACAGAGGCGATTCTGCTTTCAGGTTTCCAGCCTCTGGCACAGTCCCGAGAGCACACACTGCCAAATGCTTAACTTGCTGTAGCCCTTCCACAGCAATTCGCGCCTGTTGAGCTGGTGTGGAGAAATCTCCCTCCCCCATCAAAGCACTCACATCTATAGCCCGAAGTGGATTTCTCCGCGGTAGCATCAGGTTCTCAGTTGCCTGACTCTGTGCCAGTCCCCTCCACTTAGATTCACACACAGTATACTGCATATCAGTCATAATAAGGCGACACATCATTTTGAAATCATGCAGCGTGAGAACAGAGCTACCGCATATGGATTGAATCAAATTAATAGCATACAGGGCACCTATGCCGTGGTCAGTGACAGTACGCTGTAAATCTTGCAGGACATTATATGACAAAGCCTCCCACTGCGGCTCTTGGTCTGGCGTGACAATAACAGGAAAAGCCCCCAACATGTCCACATCTCTGGCTTTCCTAGCCTCCCTCCGAATAAGCGCCCACATATCATGTGGATCGGGGGGAGACAGATCCCGCTCTTCTTCAGGGTCTATTGGCCCAGGATCAAAAGGATTGTCGGGGCCCTCAAAAAGATTGTCAGGACCCTCAAAAGAATTGTCAGGACCCTCAGGAGGGGAGGCGGCAAGGACCCTCCGTGGTGGTGACAACGGAGGAGCTGATGGCACAGCGGGCGAGCCAGATGAGGGTCCTGTGGCTCCTTCATTCTTGAATGGACCAGGGGTAGCCAACGATGAACCCGCATGACTTTTTAAAGCTTCAAAAATTTTTCTCCAGGTTTCAAGTAACCCAGACGCCACTTTATCACCTTTAGTGTATGCGTCCCACAATTTCACCCCGATCCCATCCCAAGTTTTCAGATCATAAATTGTCTGATTTGTAAATGAGGGATCATTTTTAGCGGCCCATATGAGGATCTGTTGCAGGTCAGCAGAGGACACTGCCTTCCCCCGTTGTTTAAGGATAAACTGAAAAGTAGCAAAGACATTTTCCTGTTCCGAGGTCATTTTGTTCCCCATGGTGCGCAAGCGCTTACCTTCGTCTAGCGAGAAGCAGTTGGAGCGGCTGGGGACGATGAGGCTTCTTTCAGCCCCCTCTTGATACGGCTTTTTTTTTAAGCCTTTTATGCTTCCTTCAGCATATTTTCCACAAGGCTTCTCTGGGACTCCCACGCTCCTTTCAGTGTGCATTCCACAAGGCTTCCCCGAGCCTGCCACGCTCCCTTCGGCGTGCATTCCACAAGGCTTCCCCGAGCTGGCCATGCTTCTTTCAGTGTATCCTCCGCAAGGCTTCCCCGAGCCTGCCACGCTCCCTTCGGCGTGCATTCCACAAGGCTTCCCCGAGCCGGCCATGCTTCTTTCAGTGTATCCTCCGCAAGGCTTCTCCGAGCCTCCCACGCTTCTTTCAGCGTATTTTCCATAAGGCTTCTCCGAGCCTGTCCCACTTCTTTCAGCGTATTCTCTGCAAGGCTTCTCCGAGCCCCTTCCTCTGTTGCCCACAGTAATGACGACTACAACAGCAATGAGAAACACCAGTCCTGCTGCAGAGGAGCCAATTATAAGTGGCAGCTTCTCCTGGACGCTGGTCTGGTACTCAGCTTCAGCCATGGTCATCTTTCGAGTCCCTGTTCATTCGAGTCCCTGTTCATTCGAGTCCCTGTTCTTTGGAGTCACTGTTCGTTCAGGTCCCTGTTTGGGCACCAATTGTCAGCGCTTGGTCCCATTACAGAATTCCCTCAGTCAGTGTGGCGTCAGAATAGCAAGTTTCTTTATTGTGTTTTACACACACCTTATATATCCTTCAC
>NW_018363391.1:0-1913 GCF_002078875.1 Numida meleagris
CAGAGCTTTGTGGCAGCACTGATGCACGTTCTCCTCCCTGTGAAGTGGTCCAGGTTTCCTTTCCAGAGCCCAGTGCTGGGTTTGTGCTCCTTTGGCAGGACGTACCCATCAGCCTGAGGGATAGGGATGGTCCCTGAGCTACACAGACACAGCATGAAGGTTCCCCTCTGGAGCAGGACAGGGAGCATAGAGTGGCTGAGTGGCTGCTGGGAGGACTCCTCCTCAGGAGGCCCCGGGAGCTGAGGAGAGGTGGCCCTTTGTGCTCCGCAGCATTGGCACAGCCCCGACAGAGCCCTGGTGCACTGTACACCGCTGGGAGCAGCCTCAGACACCCACCAGACACCTGCCCATGGTGGTTCCCTCTGTGGGGTGGGCGTGTTGTCCCCAGAGTGGGTTCTATGCCTGGTGTGCACGAGGCTGATAGCACACCCCAAGAGCTATAGGGTGCAAGCAAAAAGCCTAACTGCAAGGCCAAAAGGGTGCAACCCTTTAGCAAGCCTTACCCCAAGGCCAAGAGTTCCTGTTTAGCCAATGTATCAAAACACAGAAAATTGTTCGCCATAAGCAGAGCTTGCCATAATTTGAAATGTCAAATGCTGTTATGGTTTGAGAAAGCAGAGAGAAGTTGATTTTCACCTTGAAGATGCATGTTTAACTCATTTCAATGAGTAGTCAGCTCCACCAAAAGTGCTTAATCTGCAAGTCATCACCAAACGAATTTAAACATCCTCTGTTGTTTATGAAGTTTCCCTTTCTCTGGTGTTTCCACAAAAAATCCATCTTTTCTCCAGCCCCTTGTGTAAGTTGTGGAATCAGACAGCATTAAGTTCTGTTATTCCCATCAGATAGCATTGGATGTGAGAATCACCCTCTTTTGCCCCATTAGTGGGCAGGAGCAGAAATGGATCTCCTCTCACAAACTTGATTTCTTTCTATACAAACCTGACTTCATTCTGTGACAAGGTAACCAGCTTAGTGGATGAAGGTAAGGCTGACACTGTCCTGCACAACATCCTCATGGAGAAGCTGGCTGCTCATGGTTTGGTTGGGCATGTGGTCTGCTGTGTGAAACACTGGCTGGATGGCCGGGCCCAAAGAGTTATGGTCAATGGAGTTAATTCCAGTTGGCAGCCAGTCATGAATGGTGCCCCCCAGGGCTCGGTACTGGGGTCGCTCCAATTTAACATCTTTATCAATGATCTTAATGAGGGGATTGAGTGCACCCTCAGTAAGTTTGCAGACAACACCAAGTTGGGAGGGAGTGTTGAGCTGCCAGAGGGTAGAAAGGCACTACAGAGGAGCCTGGACTGACTGGATCGATGGGCCAAGGCAAACTGTATGAGTTTCAACAGGGCCAAGTGTCGGGTCCTGCACTTTGGTCACAACAACCCCAGGCAACCCTACAGGCTAGGGAAGGAGTGGCTGGAAAGCTGTCTGACGGAAAGGGAGCTTGGTGTGCTGATGGGCTGTCAGGTGAATATGAGCCTGCAGAGTGCCCAGGTGGCCAAGAAGGCCAATGGCATTCTGGCTTGTATCAGGAATGGTGTGGTGAGCAGGACTGGGGAAGTCATCCTGCCCCTGTACTTGGCACCGGTGAGGCCCCACCTCGAGTACTGTGTTCAGTTCTTGGCGCCTCAGTATAGAAAGGACATTGAGGTGCTGGAGCAGGTCCAAAGAAGGGCAACAAGGCTGGTGAAGGGCTTGGAGAATATGCCCTGCGAGGAGAGACTGAAGGAACTGGGGCTGTTTAGTCTGGGGAAGAGGAGACTGAGGGGAGACCTCATTGCTCTCTTCAAACACCTGAAAGGTGATTGCAGCGAGAGCGGGGCTGGTCTCTTCTCACTGGCGACTGGTGACAGGACAAGGAGAAATGGCCTGAAGTTGTGCCAGAGGAGGTTTAGGTTGGATATCAG
>NW_018363392.1:0-1852 GCF_002078875.1 Numida meleagris
GACCCATGGATGTGTGGGGCGGGACCCATAGAGCCAGAGGGCTCGGACCCATGGATGTGTGGGGAGGGGACCCACGGATGTGTGGGGCGGGACCCATAGAGGCAGAGGGCCTGGACCAATGGATGTGTGCGGCGGGACCCATAGATGTGTGGGGCGGGACCCAGAGATGTGTGGGGCAGACCCATAGAGACAGAGGGCCCGGACCCATGGATGTGTGGGGCAGAACCATGGATGTGTGGGGCGGGACCCATGGATGTGTGGGGCAGGACCCAGAGATGTGTGGGGCAGGACCCATAGAGACAGAGGGCCCGGACCCATGGATGCGTGGGGCGGGGCCCATGGATGTGTGGGGCAGGACCCAGAGATGTGTGGGGCAGACCCACGGATGTGTGGGGCGGGACCCATAGAGCCAGAGGGTCCGGACCCAGAGATATGTGGGGCGGGATCCATAGAGCCAGAGGGTCCGGACCCATGGATGCGTGGGGCAGGACCCATAGATGTGTATGGGGTGGACCCATAGATGTGTGGGGCGAGACCCAGAGATGTATGGGGCAGCCCCAGGTGCTCCCCGTACAGCGCGTAACTGCTGGCTGGGGGGCGGGACCCACGGATGTGTGGGGCGGGACCCATAGAACCAGAGGGTCCGGACTCAGAGATATGTGGGGCAGGACCCATAGATGTGTATGGGGTGGACCCACGGATGTGTGGGGCGAGACCCATGGATGTGTGGGGCGAGACCCATGGATGTGTGGGGCGAGACCCATGGATGTGTGGGGCGGGACCCATGGATGTGTGGGGCGGGACCCATGGATGTGTGGGGCGGGACCCAGAGATGTATGGGGCAGCCCCAGGTGCTCCCCGTACAGCGTGTAACTGCTGGCTGGGGGGCGGGACCCACGGATGTGTGGGGTGGGACCCATAGATGTGTGGGGCGGGACCCATAGATGTGTGGGGCGGGACCCATAGATGTGTGGGGTGGGACCCACAGATGTGTGGGGCGAGACCCATGGATGTGTGGGGCGAGACCCACAGAGCCAGAGGGCCTGGACCCATAGATGTGTGGGGAAGGACCCATAGATGGGTGGGGCGGGACCCAGAGATGGGTGGGGCGGGACCCAGAGATGGGTGGGGCAGGACCCACAGATGTGTGGGGCAGGACCCATAGGGCCAGAGGGCCTGGACCCATAGATGTGTGGGGCAGGACCCATAGATGTGTATGGGGTGTGACCCATAGATGTGTGGGGTGTGACCCATAGATGTGTGGGGCAGGACCCACAGATGTGTGAGGCGAGACCCATGGATGTGTGGGGCGGGACCCAGAGATGTGTGGGGTGGGACCCATGGATGTGTGGGGTGGGACCCATGGATGTGTGGGGCGGGACCCATAGATGTGTGGGGCGGGACCCATGGATGTGTGGGGCAGGACCTATAGACCCAGAGGGCCCAGACCCAGAGATGTGTGGGGCAGCCCCAGGCGCTCCCCGTACAGCGCATAACTGCTGGCTGTGGGGTGGGACCCACGGATGTGTGGGGCGGGATCCATAGAGCCAGAGGGTCTGGACCCATAGATGTGTGGGGCAGGACCCATAGATGTTTGGGAAGGACCCATGGATGTGTGGGGCGGGACCCATGGATGTGTGGGGCGAGACCCACAGAGCCAGAGGGCCTGGACCCATAGATGTGTGGGGCAGGAGCCATAGATGTGTGGGGCAAGACCCACAGATGTGTGGGGCGGGACCCAGAGATGGGTGGGGCAGGACCCACGGATGTGTGGGGCAGGACCCATAGGGCCAGAGGGCCCAGACCCATAGATGTGTGGGGCAGGACCCAGAGATGCGTGGGGAAGGACCCA
>NW_018363393.1:0-1903 GCF_002078875.1 Numida meleagris
GACACATGCACACAGCACCCCGCTGCCACAGGAGCTTTCAGGTGGATCAGAGCACGCCCACCTCTTCCAGAGCAGTTCCCAGGAAATGGAGATGGGGACAACAGGAATGAGCTGCGGTTGCTGGTGGTGTTTGCTTGGAATGAACAAGGCCAAACACCAAGGCACAAAGGAAGCAGAGGAACCTGCCCAGGTGACCTTGTCCTTTCTCTGAGGTCACCGCTGCTGACCCCGGGCACCTCGCTGCCCTTCAGATCCTCCGTTTCCCATTGGAATCAAAGGCCAATGCCAAAGGATCCTCTTTGGCCAAATACCTGGGGATCTGCTGGAGGAAAGCGTTAAGTGAAGGCTCGCTCCTACAGTCGGGCACTTCTGGAAGCGGCACTTCCCAAAGCTCTGGGAACACCAGGACGTCTGCTTGGGGCTGTTCCAGAGGGATGAATGAGTTTGTCAGCACGGGGGCACCACCCACGAGCGGGCTGGGGGGCAGCGGCCCCGCGCTGTGGGTCAGGTGTGGGGCACTCACCAGCACTTCCCATACCCTAAGGTGAACATCTGTGGGGGGGACGACCTCAAAGAGCAGCGGTGGGAGACAAACCGGCCCTTTTCCAGCCTCTTTTTATTTTTTTTCCTAGGAAGTAGAAAAGGACTGAGAGTGCTTCCCCCTAACGGCAGCACGAGGGGTAAGGAGTGGGAAACGCTGCTCCGGAGCCCCGATGGGATCTGCAGGGCTGCGATGGATCCCAGCTTGCAGCGTGCACCTCGGGGGGATGGGCCCTGTGCAGACCCCCACAGCTGCACCGCTCGGTTGGCATCGCTGCTCTTCCCATGTACAGGTACACTCAGAAATCCCCACGTCGCCTGTTTGTTCGGTGAATCCTCTAAAAAAATAAAGTGAAATCCCACTCTTCCTTATGCTCCACTTATGTCCCCAGTTCCTAAGGAACCCAGAGCCGGCACAGCCCAGACAGCCAAGGAAGTGATTCTGCTCCGCACGTTGCCAATAATTCACTGAATGACCTCAAGCAAATCCTTGTTCCTCCTGTGCTACATCCTGACCGAGGGAGGAAGGACCTTCTCTGTGCCCACACAGCCCCTCACGTGCACAGGAACCCCAGGTGGGACCTCATCACAACAAGGAAGAACAACAGCAAATCCTAAACCAGACCTTGGGCTCCAAAGAGCACAGAAAACTGCAGTGCTCCTCCCCCAGGGGTGCTCTCCAGCTGCTAATAATTAATTCCACACTGGGGAGTCCTTGGAGCCGTCAGAAGGGTCACAGCAGCAGAGCCCAGGGAGGGAGCTCCATGCAGTGCTCAGCCCCGGTGGGGAATAAGGGTTATCCAGACAGAAGAGAAATGCGAAATCCCTTCCTTGTGTGCTAGCAGCCCTTGGGTTTGCTTTCCGCTCAGGGCAAGCCTCAGGAGCATGAGCTTCAAGGTCTTCTCAGCAAGCACCATCACCACCACCACCACCACTAGTAGCAGTAGCAGCGTGCTGGCCCCCAGCAGACCGCATGCTGCTGATTTCCATGCCCACGGTGACCCAAGGCAGCACCACAACCTCTGCTCGATTTCTTACGGCATCCAATGGGGCCCTGCATGCAGCTTACCTCCCAGGCAGCCGCTGGGAGCGAGGGCAAAGCTCCGGCTGGAGGCGGGCTCCCAGTCACCACTGCACACACCGGCTGTGAATTTGTCAGGTTTCTTTTTTTTTTCTTTTTTTTTTTTGCTAATTTTTTATTTTAATTCAAGGACTTTGCTTCATACAAAATGTAATTGTAGAAACAACTGCAGAGTTCAAAGTTTGGCTGATAAATGTTACTCAGGCAGCAAACTAGGCAATCACAGAATCTTTGTTTTCTCTCTTTTTTTTTTTTTCCTTTTTTTTTTTTTTTTTGGGTAAA
>NW_018363394.1:0-1945 GCF_002078875.1 Numida meleagris
AGTGGACTTTTTTATTTATTTTTTAACTCAAAACCTGCTTTTCTATTCTATGCAGAGGACAGTCATGTTCTGGTGAAGCTGTGGTAACATTCTGGTCAAAACTAAGGAGACTCCAAGTGAGGATGCAAAAAGGAGTATTAGTAAGTAGCACGATGTCTACCAAAATTTCCAATAAAACAAAAGAACTATATGAACAAAATAAAGGCCTCACAAAAATGACCCAGATTTTCTCCAGACAGAAAAAGAAAGGAAGATACATTAAAGAAGACTGTGCAGATACTTATGGTTTACAAATTGAAAGAAGCTCCTTATTTGTGGGAATCTGCAAACCAGTTTCTGGAGGGTTCAAGAAAATGATGAAAAAGTTTCTCATAATTTTTTGACTAGGGGCCCAGCTCAAAATTTGGGTAAAGGTGTTCTCTGGATGCTGGAGGAGAAAAATCACACCAAGTTCTTCAGATGGGGCCAGGCACTTCAAAAGTGGGAAAAGAATGATGAACGTGGAAAAAAGAAAAATTGTGTCAGGAGAAGATGTTTGAAATGGGGGTGGGGGTAGGAATTTGTGTAATATGGATGATTGCTAAAATCTCAGTACAGAGGTGACAGAACACCTGGAAAGAGGAATGAAGCAGAGACCAACAAGGTGTTTGAATTGAATCCTATAAAGGGGAAGATGTGATCTGGTGGTCAACAAAGAAGGTTAACTGGTACTTCCAGAAAGAGAATATCATTATGAAATGCAGAGCTGAAACAGTTGCTTTATAAAAAGAGAATAGGTAATGGGGCACAAGGAGCTGGATGAAATGCCACTACAGAGAGGTCATTATCAGTTCACATAGCTTGTTGCTAGCACCATATGCGCTTTCTTAGTATAAAAGCAGAGAGATAGAAAGTCAATAATGAAACCAGGTGGGAAAGAAAAAAACAATTTTGATTTGTAAATTCTGAAGAAACAGAAGCAAAAATCACCTGAAGACCTGAATGGGAGCTTCAGTGAGGATCCATCCTAAAGCAAAAAGAAATAAGGAAGAGCACCAGGGAGCTGCCATTTGAAAGAAGAACTAAGCAGAAAAGAAATAAAAAGCTATCAGGATTGTCTCTAGAGCTTCCTAGAAATCTCATCCATTTTATTAAACTACAAAATCCCATGAAACAAAAACAGTCTTGGCTGTTACTATTTCATATTTTTTTTCCTCTCCTTGATCCCTTCCAAACAAACCAACCAAGAAAAAACATTTCATTTCTAAAGATCCCTTCATTAAAGCCACTACTGCCCTTTCCCAAAAGTATAGTGATGCAGAAGCCACAAGGCCACTGAGACCTACAGAGTAAGATGCACTAACATACACAGGGGTACCAGCATATAGCCAGAGACCAGTACAGGATGTTACATTGCAGCAGGTCTCAGGACAACAGGAGAACCAGGGTAGAAGACATCTTTTGACTACTGCTTTAGGTTGTACAAGCACAAATCTTATCTGTGGCCATATAAGTATTACTCAAATGCTCATCACAGTCTTTGAAAACACCATCTCTTGTTCAAATGCATGAGTGTGCAAGTGGCCCATTTATTTCCCCAGCAGGCTTCAGCTTCTCAGCAGCTTTGTTTTTTAGGTGTCTTTATAAAAACACTCTCTCTCTTCTCCTCTGCAGCTCTTACCATTTCAAAATAAATTTCTATGGCAGCAGGATTTCAGATTTTATCTGGAGAAGTACAGAAGAGTAATTTCAAATAAAACATCTTTAAAACACTTCTTAGATCCAGTTGCCAAGCCTCTAGCAACCACCACAGTTGTCCAGGACTCTGCTATTAGGCCATAAATTACCTAGCCAATAGCACCACAAGTAGAAAAAGACCAAGAAAAACAAGAAAAAAAGTGAAAATAAAAACAGTTATCTTTCCCTACGCCCTCAAATGTCAAAGTAGCAAAACAGAAGGAAATTA
>NW_018363395.1:0-2856 GCF_002078875.1 Numida meleagris
GACCCCATGGAATCCCCATTCCAGCCCCATTGAGACCCCATGGAATCCCCATTCCAGCCCCATTGGAGACCCCATGGAATCCCCATTCCAGCCCCATTGGAGACCCCACTGGAGACCCCATTCCAGCCCCATTGAAGCCCCACTGAAACCCCATTCCAGCCCCACTGGAACCCCATTGGAGCCCTATTGTAGGCCCTATAGAATCCCCATGGAGACCCCATTGGAGACCTCATTCTGGCCCCATTGGAACCCCATTGGAGCCTCACTGGTGACCCCATTCCAGCCCCATTGGAGACCCCATTGAGACCCAGTTTGAGCCCTACTGAGACCCCATTGGAGACCCCATTGGTCCCCCATTGGAGACCCCATAGGATCCCCATTGAGACTCCATAGAATCCCCATTAAGACCCCATTGTAGACCCCATTGGAGCCCCAGTGTAGGCCCCATAGAATCCCCATTAAGACCTCATTGGAGACCCCCTTCCAGCCCCATTGGAGACCCCCTTGGACACCCTATTCCCGCCCCATTGGAACCCCATTGTAGGCCCCATGGAATCCCCATTGAGACCCCAATGGAGACCTCATTCCAGCCCCATTGAAACCCCACTGGAGCCCCATTGTAGGCCCTATAGAATTCTCATTGAGACCCTATTGGAGACCCCATTCTGGCCCCATTGCAGACCACTTGGAGACCCCATTGCAGCCCCATTGGAACCCCATTGTAGGCCCCATAGAATCATCCCCATTAAGACCCCATTGGAGACCCCATTCCAGCCCCATTGGAGACCCCATTAAGACCCCACTGGAACCCCATTGTAGGCCCCATAGAATCCCCATTAAGACCCCATTGGAGACCCCATTCCAGCCCCATTGGAACCTCACTGGAGCCTCATTGGTGACCCCATTCCATCCCCATTGGAGATCCCATTGGAGCCCCATTGCAGCCCCCTTGGAGACCCCATTCCAGCCCCACTGGAGCCTCATTGGTGACCCCATTCCATCCCCATTGGAGACCCCACTGAGACCCCATTGGAGATCCCATAGAAGCCCCGTTGGAGACTCTATTCTGGCCCCATTGGAGACCCCATAGGATCCCCTTTGAGACTCCATAGAATCTCCATGGGAGCCCCATTAGAGACCCTACAGAATCCCCATTCCAGCCCCATTGGAGCCCCATTGTAGACTCCATAGAATCCCCATTGAGACCCCATTGGAGACCTCATTCCAACCCCATTGGAGACCCCACTGAGACCCCCTTGGAGCCCCATTGGAGCCCCCTTGGAGACCCCATTCCATCCCCATTGGAGACCCCACTCCAGCCCCATTGGAACCTCATTGCAGCCCCCTTGGACACCCCATTCCAGCCCCATTGGAGATCCTACTGAGACCCCCTTGGAGCCCCATTGGAGACCCCACTGAGACCCCATTCCAGCCCCATTGGAGACCCCATTGGACACCCCATTCCAGCCCCACTGGAACCCCATTGTGGGCTCCATAGAATCCCCATTGAGACCCCATTGGTGACCCCATTGGAGCCCCATTCCNGCTGCGGGAGAGGGCGGCCCGGGGGCGGAGCCTGTTGCGTCACGTGATGGACGGTGAGGGCGGGGCTTCAGCGAAGGGGCGGGGCTTGAGGGAGTGAGTGGGGCGTGGGGTGGTGGGAGGGGCCTAAAAAAGAAGGGCGGACCGTGATTGGTCAGGTGTAGTGAAGTGGGAGTGGCCTAAGGACGAAGGGAGGGCCTTGATTGGTCACATGAGTGAGGGGGCGGGGCTTGTGGTAGTGAAGTGGGAGTGGCCTAAGGACGAAGGGAGGGCCTTGATTGGTCACATGAGTGAGGGGGCGGGGCTTGTGGTGGGACGGGCTTCGATGATTGGGTGGGGTATGAGGGGCTGGAAGGGGCTCGGTTGTGGGCGGGGCTTAAGGGTGTGGGAGGGGCCTAACGTGAGGGGCCAGGGCATGATTGGCCACATGGGTTGATGAGGGTGGGGCTTAGCGGGACGAGGGGCCAATAGCGGCAGGTGGAGCCTAAAAGGGTGGGGGTCTTAAGGGGGTGGGAGGGGTTATGGAAGGGGAGGGGCCTGTGGGACTCAGAAATGGGTGGGAGGGGCCTAACAGTGGGGGCGTGGCCTGCTGGTTGTGTGTGGGCGGGGCTTAAGGGAGTGGGATCCCCCACCTTCGAGGAGGGACCCAGTTTGGGGGAAAAAAGACAATTTGTTGGGGGAGGGGAACCATTTTGGGGAGAACAAAATTTTCCATGGGACCCCAACGGGAATGAGTGGGGGGGAACCATAGCGGCGCGGAACCATAAGTGCGGGGACGACTTTCTGGGCCGGAACCGGAAGTTGCAGTGGATGGGCAGGATTGCCCCGGCCCTTTAACCCCGCCCCTTTGCCTTAACTCCGCCCCCTTGAGCGTTTCCCATTGGTTCAACCTTTGTCCCGCCCCCATTCTGGCCACGCCCCCAGGCCTGAAGAAACTCCTAGACCAGCTCGGGCCGGAAGCGGAAGTGGAATCCGAACCGGAACCGGAAGCTCTCGAGAGTCTACTGCGTCGCCTGGAGGACGGCGTCATCCGATTGCTGCGGCAGGTGGGGGCGGGGGGGTCCTGGAAGGGTAATGGGAGCAATGAGGAATTCCGGGCAGTACTGGAAGGGTGATGCGGGGGAATGAGGAATTTTGGGGGGGTCCTGGAAGGGTAATGAGGGGGAATGTGGAGTTTGGGGAGGGATCCTGGAAGGGTAATAGGGGGAATGAGGGGATTTGGGGAGGTCCTGGGGGGCGTCTTGGAAGATTAATGGGGGGGATGAGGAGTTTTTGAGGGGTCCGGGAATGGTGATGGGGAAAATGAGGAGTTCT
>NW_018363396.1:0-1948 GCF_002078875.1 Numida meleagris
TCCATTACATTCTCTACATTCCCTTGATTCCTTGCAAAATGTTAGCATTTACAACATCCTGTGAGATAAAATTCCACTATGTTGCTACACATAACTTCAAACACAACATTTTGTTTTCTCTGAACCTGCTGCTTGCTAGGTTTCCTCTTCCTGAACTGGCAAAGACAGTGGACAACTGATCACTATTTCCATCTCTGTTCTTTGCAGGCTTTTATATGCCTTTATCACATATATCTCTATCAAGATCTTTCTTTCTAGTCTGGAAAGTCATGACTTGATCATCCTCTTTACAAAAGATACTTCATGCCATTGGTCATTCTCAGTGCCCTCCTTGAACCCTTTCTTATCTCATTCTGATGAAGGTGCCCAAATTGCACTGGGTGACTCATACCCTAGAGAGACGTGGTCACATCTCAACTACACACAGAACAGTCCCTGCCTGTACCACCCTCCAAGATGGCATGCCTACGCATGTGATACTTGCCCTGGGACAAAGCAGTGCCAGGCATCACTCTAACAGCATGGGGTTCACTTCATGTATACTTGTGAGTTAAATAGAGCTGAGGAACATTATAATGGAACTTGGTTATCCTCTTGCTAAATAATTTAATGGTCCATGGCACAGTTTTTATTCATGCCAACGTTGCTCCAAATAACCCTTAGATACAAGAGGTGTTAGCACAAACCTGTAAACATTCTCTGTTTACATACAAGTTACCCTGGGTTGGAGAATAAGGCAGTTTGCTAGTGTGGACATCAACCATTCTGTTCCATAAGCATTTTCTGGCTTGGGCAAACTTAATTGCCTTATGTAAGAGCCATCAATACATCTGCTCATGATACAGTATGTAGGGACATGCCCCAGTTCTGCTTAACAAAAGAGCACAAACGTGGCCTACGTGTGTGAAAATAGGGGAAGATGAATACCAGTACAGGACTTAACAGGCTACCCAGAGAAACTGTGGATGCCTCATCCCTGGAGGTGTTCAACGCCAGGGATGGGTCCTGGACAACCTGATCTAGTGCCTGATTTAGTGGTTGGCAATCCTGCTCAAGGCTGGGGTTTGGAACTAGATGGTCTTTGAAATCTCTTCCAACCCAAGCCATTCTGTAATTCAGTGATTCTCTGATTCTATGACTTGTCTACCACAAAAGCACAGTAGAAGAGGCGATGAGGTTGACAGACATACTGAGACTAAGCAGTTGGACACTTCCTGCAGAATTTGTCTAGACAAATGTGAAGCTGTAAGAATGTGTATTAGGGAAAAATATGAGAGGCTCCAGAGGTGGATGGGATTTTCAATAGCTTTGGTTTTGCAAAGGCCAGGCATCACCTCAGGCTGTGCTCTCTGAACATCATTTGAGTGGAAAACCCTCATGGCTACAGCACAACTGCATATGTTCCCTTCCATGAGCACACACAAACCAGTCCACTGCCTGGTGCCAGAGCAAGAAACTAGGCGCTGCTCTCCAGAAAAAGGCACTGCAGCCCTCAAAGCTGTGTACAGTTTATCTCCTGGAGGTAAAACATCAGAGCAAGAGAGGAGAATTCGGAAGCTGCACGCACCTTCCATGCTCAGGAGCTGAAACAGGCTCCCCTGCTTTTCAAGAGCAGCGCGCAAGGCTGGATTTTCCTTTTTCCAAATTAGAGTTAAATGTGCCAGAAAGAAGTACTGGAACAGACACTGCCTTTCAAGGAACAAAAATGCTGTGGTATCGTTACTCCAGGTGAGGTGGTGACTCCCAGTTCCCACAGCATCTGAATCTTCCTGGTAAGTGTTCTCTCATAAATGCCTTTCTTGGTACGCCCTGGTGGCACTCCTGCCACGTGCCACTCTGTCAGCATTAGCTAAGTATTTTCCACCTGTGACAGAAGCCTCTGTCCCCTGGGCTCCACAGTGTTGGCTGCAGAGAAGATACACTGCAGCCACCAGGTGAGTCCATGGGC
>NW_018363397.1:0-1946 GCF_002078875.1 Numida meleagris
CCTCTGTTGATCCTTGCTGTGTTGGGCAGTCCAAGCGGGCAGTGCGCTGGGACCTTTGGATTTCTAACGGACTTTGTGTCTTTTTCTGCGTTGGCCGCGTTGGCTGGGCAGAGGAGCTCCGTGCAAAGAATGGTGAGTCCTTCTGCTTGCCCTGCGGCATTTGCGGTTGGGATAAGAGCGTGGGGATAGTGGAGAGGTCTATTGGAGCAAAGCCAGGTGTCCCCAGACAGGTCCTTGAGTGGATAACCTGCATCCAACAAGAAAGGAAATGCCATTCATGGGGAAACTGGGTATCCTTGCTGCTGGCACAATGACATCGAGCACTTCTAAATTGGAGGGTAGGCGTAGCAGTGCAGTTTTGGAGACTTATTTATGATTTCCTTCCCTTTCTGCACAATGTCAGAAGCAGCTTGGAATGTGTATCTTAATGGTATTATGTCATTGTGTGACCACGGTGCCAAGACCCTGGGGGAAGGAGGAATTTTCTTGGGGTTTGCTAATCTTGTTCTCCTGGGGTGTTCCCTGACACAGCTCTGAATGAGCAGAAGTACTGGGATGTTCTTTTTGCATTTGGATGATTAATGCAGAGGAGCTGCCATTGTTAGATTTCCATAGCAATGCTGCCGTGTCAAAACTTAAATGAGTACCTTGTGAAAACAAGCGGCCACGTGGGAAAGGAGTGCCATCGGCAGGGAAGTACGCAGTCACCTGCTAGAGCTGCTGGTGTGAACTAGAAAAGCAGGTTCAGGGATGTTTTTGTGGGGGTTATTCCGTGTTTGGTAGTATTTGACCACGTCCCTGAGACGCGAGGAGCCGGTTGCAGGGCGTGGGGCTGTCTGTGCACTGCATCTGGGTGCTGCTGTGCCCAGAGCCCAGGGAGCCCTCGTCCCTACTTTGGGCAGCAGATCCTGCCTGGCATAGAACCTGATGGCTCTCCCTTCTCCCCATGCAACTTTTCCAGAGGAGCTCCAGGCACAAGGAAGTGTAGAGGAGGATGTCGAGAAAGGTGAGTGTATGCCACGTAATGTCCCAGTAGTTCTGTGCGTGAGGAATCTTGAGGACAATGAGGGTGTTAGCATAGTGAGAGTGCTTTGTAGAAGGCTTCCCATGCTGTTCCCCTAGCCTTTGTGGGCGCTGGGCTGCTGATCAAGGTGTCCCCTCTTCCTCCCCCTTGTGTTGTTGCAGAGGCTCTGAAGAAGGAGAATGGTGAGTGGCACTGTCCCGTGGCAAGCCATCCCTTTGACCAGCATGCAGGTTGATTCGTCATGGTGTTGTGGTGGTGGTGGAGCTGCGTGTGGTGGAGTCTTTGGAACAGATGGAAGTGCAGAAGGGGCTGTGGAGGGAAGAGTGAGCAGGGGAGCGTGGAGATGGAGAGGCTGGGCCCTGAGCAGCCCTGTCTGCTGCAGGGGAAGTGGTGGCTGGTGCTGGTGGCAGCAATCCAAGCCAGGTGGAGGTAGACCTGAGCGGTGGTGTGAGAGGGCCTGAGGCAAGGTCCCTCCAAAGAAAGCTTTTGGTAGTGGTAGGGGTGGGAAGTCCCAGTGGACAGTGCCCTTGGACGTGTGGTTCCTGGACCTGACTTGCTGTGTTCTTTTGTGGTGGCTGCGGTGACTGGGCAGAGGAGCTCCGTGCCAAGTATGGTGAGTCCTTGCGCTTGCCCACAAGCTTTCCCAATGGGGATAAAGCCTTGGGGATGGTGAGGAGGGCTATTCCAGCCATGCCAAGTGTCCTGAGACAGCTGTGTGAGTGAGCCTGCACGTTACTGCATCTTCTGGCTTGCAGTGTGCTGGTCAGGAGAGGATGTTGATTTCCTGCACTCCCTGTCAGCCACAGAGGATGTGGGTGTGGGACCCATGCAAGGCCATGTCCCTGAGACATGAGGAGCAGCATGTGGGGTAGTGGGTGTGGCCCAGCACTGCAGCTGGGTGTTGCTGCACCCAGAGCCCAGG
>NW_018363398.1:0-1895 GCF_002078875.1 Numida meleagris
AAAAATGGGGGGGGGGGAAAAAAAAGGGAAAATCGGGGGTTTTGGGGACGGTGGAAGCGGAGGGGTTGGCCCCAAAAAGGGAGGTTGTGGGGAACCAAAAATGGGGATTCTGAGGACTTGAAATCCCCTAAATTTGGACCCCAAAACTGAAGAGTTTGACCCCAAAAATGGGGATTCTGAAGACCCGAAATCCCCTAAATTTGGACCCCCAAAATGGGGATTCTGAAGACCCGAAATCCTCATAATTTGGACCCCAAAACTGAAGAGTTTGACCCCAAAAATGGGGATTCTTTAGACCCAAAATTCCATAAAGTTGGACCCCAAAACTGAAGAGTTTGACCCCAAAAGTGGGGTTTCTTAAGCCCCCAAATCCCCTAAATTTGTACCCCAAAACTGAGGGGTTTGACCCCAAAAATGGGGATTCTGAAGCCCCCAAATCCCCTAAATTTGGACCCCAAAAGTGGGGATTCTGAGGACCCAAAATCCCCTAAATTTGGACCCCAAAATTGGGGATTCTGAAGACCCAAAATCCCCTAAATTTGCACCCCAAATTGGGGATTCTGAAGACCCAAAATCCCCTAAATTTGGACCCCAAAACTGAAGAGTTTGACCCCAAAAATGGGGATTCTGAAGACCCGAAATCCCATAATTTGGACCCCAAAAATGGGGATTCTGAAGACCCGAAATCCCCTAAATTTGGACCCCAAAAATGGGGATTCTGAGGACCCAAAATCCCCCAAATTTGGACCCCAAAACTGAAGAGTTTGACCCCAAGAAGTTGAGGTTCTGAAGACCCGAAATCCCCTATATTTGGACCCCAAAAATGGGGATTCTGAGGACCCGAAATCCCCTAAATTTGGACCCCAAAACTGAAGAGTTTGACCCCAAAAATGGGGATTCTGAAGCCCCAAAATCCCCTAAATTTGGACCCCAAAACTTAAGGGTTTAACCCCAAAAATGGGGATTCTGAGGACCCCAAATCCCCTA
Organism: Numida meleagris; assembly: GCF_002078875.1. NCBI lineage: Eukaryota > Metazoa > Chordata > Aves > Galliformes > Numididae > Numida > Numida meleagris. The sequence goes on from NW_018363398.1 coordinate 988, forward strand.
AATTTGGATCCCAAAAGTTGGTATTCTGAAGACCCAAAATCCCATAATTTGGACCCCAAAACTGAAGAGTTTGTCCGCAAGAATTTGAGGTTCTGAAGACCCGAAATCCCCTAAATTTGGACCCCAAAAATGGGGATTCTGACACCCCAAAATCCCCTAAATCTGGACCCCAAAACTGAAGAGTTTGACCCCAAAAATGGGGATTCTGATGCCCCAAAATCCCCTAAATTTGGACCCCAAAACTGAAGAGATTGACCCCAAAAATGGGGATTCTGAAGCCCCAAAATCCCCTAAATTTGGACCCCAAAAATGGGGATTCTGAAGACCCGAAATCCCCTAAATTTGGACCCCAAAACTGAGGGGTTTGACCCCAAAAATGGGGATTCTGAAGACCCAAAATCCTACAAATTTGGACCCAAAAATTGGGATTCTGAAGACCCAAAATCCCATAATTTGGACCCAAAAACTGAGGGGTTTGACCCCAAAAGTGGGGATTCTGAAGCCCCAAAATCCCCTAAATTTGGACCCCAAAAATGGGGATTCTGAAGACCCAAAATCCTACAAATTTTGACCCCCAAAATTGAGGTTCTGTAGACCCAAAATCCCCTAAATTTGGACCCCAAAACTGAAGAGTTTGACCCCAAAATTGGGGATTCTGAAGCCCCAAAATCCCCTAAATTTGGACCCAAAAATAGGGATTCTGAAGCCCCGAAATCCCATAAACTTGGATCCCAGAAATGGGGATTCTTTAGACCCAAAATCCCATAATTTTGACCCCCAAAAATTGAGTTTCTGAAGCCCCAAAATCCCCAAAATTTGGACCCCAAAACTGAAGAGTTTGACCCCAAAAATGGGGATTCTGAAGCCCCAAAATCCCCTAAATTTGGACCCCAAAACTGAGGAATTTG
>NW_018363399.1:0-1943 GCF_002078875.1 Numida meleagris
CAGGTCCAGGACAAAGACGTGCCCGCGGGGGGCCTCCATGGGCACGAGCAGGCAGTAGAGAGTGTCCTCCTCACGGGGACTCCAGCCTTCAAAGGTGCTGTCCACCCCGATGGCGGGCTGCAGCACCGGGAAGAAACTGTCTGACCAGAGGGACCTAAAGCTCTGCAGGAGGTCGGTCACCATCTCCTCCACCACCTCGCACCTGCTGGCCGTTCCTTTCTGCTTAGCCAGGGTATTCCATGTCAAAAATCCAGTCACTACTGAATCATGTAAGTTTTCATTGTCCTTCTTGTCTTCCTGACCTTCCTGTCCCTCTTGTTCTGCCTGTTGCACCTGTTCCACCTGTTGATCCTGTTGCTCCGGTTCCTCTTCCTCATGCTGGATCCTTCTTAGGGACCACCACGTGATCCAGAAGAGCAAGAAAAACAGTCCCATACTGAACCAGAGCTTCCAGTAGTCCAACAGAGGAAATAGCAGGGCTGGCATGCTCACCCAGGAACTGCTCCACATTCCTCTGGTCTGTCTCCTGCACAAGCACAGACTGCTCTGGCAGTCAAGGAGAGGGCCCTGTAGGATAGGAGCATGATGGCAGCTGTCAGACCAACTGTGCTTCACCTGCATACCTTGTTGCCTGCAGCACAAGGGGCCCAGCCATGGCTATAAAGACTACAGCGAGGTAAGGCCAGAGTCACCTCCCTGAAGCCAGGAGAGAGCCCAGATCGTTGGGATTGGAAGTCATTTGGACCTCCGGAGATCCTCTAGACCAAACCCCCTGCTGTAGCATGTTCCCTGGGGTAGGTTGCATAGGAAAGCTACTCCAGAAGGGTTTTGAATCGCTCCAGAGAAGGTGTTGTCTCTCCTTCTCTGTTTCTGGGAACAAGAATATTAATAAATATCAGTAAGCGACAGAGGCTGTGTGACCCCGTGAAGCAGGACCTGTTCTTCCTGGTCTCTTCCTTAGCATTCAAATTTCTGCATTTCACCAGTCTCTAATTGTCTGATGGTATCCTGCATTTGGCTGGGCCCCGCAGCTGGAGCTCCAGGCTGGTGCCTTTCAGTGCCATGCAGTGCAACGACAAGGGAGGCAAGTGGGAAGCCAGTCTTTGTGGGGGCACTGGTGTACTTCTGCCCTCCTCCTCTCCAGATCCACCTCATGGGCACGCTGAACTTGACTCTATACTTGTCCCAGGTCACTGTGCTTAGCAAAGGCCTTTACCCAAGCGGTGTGCTGGAAATGCCAGGGAAGGAGCTCCTCAACCTATTTGTATCCTGTTCCTGTTTTGTGATTTGGTCAGCCTCCGCATGTGAGCCCTTGCTGCTGCCGCTCAAAGAATCACAGATGTGGGGATTCCTCTGAAGACAATCCAGTCAAAGCCCCGCGCATTATGCGTCTCTTCAGTGCGCCCTGAATAATTTTGCAGATGGCAGCAAGTTGTTAGGAAGCGTCGATCTGCCTGAGGCTAGGAAGGCCCTACAGAGGGACCAGGACAGACTGATCAATAGGCTGAGGCCAATGGGATGAGGTGCAGCAATGCCAAGTGCTGGGTCCTGCGCTTTAGTCACGCTAACCCCTTGCAGTGCCGCAGGCTTGGGGCAGAGTGGGTGGAAGACTGTGTAGAAGAAACAGACCTGGGGGTGTTAGATGACAGCTGCTGAACACAAGCCAGCAGTGTGCCCAGGTGGCCAAGAAGGCCAGCGGCATCCTGGCTTGTGTCAGCAGCAGTGCGGCCAGCAGGAGCAGGAGGGAATCATCCCTGCACACTCAGCACTGTGAGGGCGCGCTTCGAGCGCTGTGTTCAGTGCTGGGCCCCTCACTCCCAGCCCGACAGCGAGGCCCTGGAGCGTGTCCAGAGAGGGGAACGGAGCAGTGAGGGGTCTGGAGCACACGTCTTATGGGGAGCGGCTGAGGGAGCTGGGGTGGGTCAGTCTGGAGAAGAGGAGGC
>NW_018363400.1:0-1942 GCF_002078875.1 Numida meleagris
CTGCCTCGGCCCACTGGCCAACGCGACCCGCGTTATCCCCTGCAGGCACATCTTCTGCAGGGGCTGCATTGAGCGCTGGGCCGCCGACAGGGCCAACTGCCCACTGTGCCGCCGGCTCATCGGCATGCTCCTGAGCCTCGCGCCACGGCCCCCAGTGAGCGCCAGCACCCGCCAGCCCCGAGGAAGGCTCCAGAGGAGACAACGGCGGCGGGAAAGAAGATCTCCGCACCGGTCCCGGAGCGTCTCGCCCCGACGCGCACAGCGCAGCCCCTCCAGGCCCCCCCGCCAGCTCGTCCGCAGCCTCTCCTGGCAGTGGGAGCTGAACGGGCGCAGCCGGTTCCGGCCACCGCGGGACACCGAGGACGCCCAATGGCTGAGACGGGTCCAAGAGGAGCAGTGGGGCTCCGGGGACCATGCGCAGCACCGCGCCGGGCCCCGCTTCTGAGCGGGTGGCCAAACCTCACCTGGGGACAGCACGGGAATGGGGAAGCGCTGGCGGGGGAGAAGGCTGAGGCACTGCACAGCTCTTCTGCCCCAGCTCTCACGGACATCACTTCCCCAGTCCGCGTTAGGAGAAGCGTTGCCAGCAGCTCAAGGTCATCGCTCATTCCCCTCCACTCAGCCCCGGTGAGACCCAGCGTCCAGGTCTGGGCTCCCCACTACAACACAGACCTGGGCACACCGGAAGGAGCCCAATGAACAGCAGCCAAGCTGCTGGGAGGAGGACAGGAGCATCTCTCCTACGAGGAGAGAGCTGCGACTGACTGCTCCTCCCGCCAAAGAGAAGGCGCGGGGGGATCTGTCACTGTCAATAAATTATGGGAAATCCCAAACTTGGTGGTAGAGCAATTCCTTCTATTTCCTTTTGAGAGACGAAACACAACTCAACCAAGGATCCCACTCTAAAGAAAGAACAGCGGCTGTCGATAAGGTTTGTTGGTCAAAGAATTTGTTTGCCTAGGAAAGCTTTTTCTACCTTTATTGATCCTGTGACAACGTCACAAGTTATTCTTTCATATTCAGGTGCATCCTATCCACTTTGGCAAGGCACTCGGCTCTGGGGCAGACGCATTCCGCACCGAAGAAGGGAATCGCCTGAGAAGGCTGATTCGTATCCCCGGTCACGGAGCAGCTGCCAGGCGCCATTGCCCTCCTCGTGGCAGTGGCGTTCTGACACTGCAAGGGCAGAGCCAGGAGCAGCAGCAGGGGGTTCAAACTCGGAAAAACTGCCACTAACGGTCTTTTTGGCAAGCCACGCGGCTCTGGGGCAGATGCATTCCACGCCAAAGCAGGGAATCGCCTCAGAGGGCTGAGGGGTAGCCTCTGTCAGGGAGAAGCGGCTGGGCACCACCGCCTTCCTCGTGGCAGTGGCACTCTAACACGGCGAGGCCGGAGCCAGGAGCAGTGGATCCACCCCCCGCAAGTATAAAACCCGTCCCTAGGGAGCGTGGAGACCCAGGAGCACGGCAAACAGGACGGACAAACAGGGTGCAGCGCATCAGAAGGGCACTGCGCGGCAGAAGGGCATGGCGCATCAGTTCGCGCAGGGCAGGTGAGCAGGGGGTGAGCAGCGCGTGCTGCTCTTCACAGCCCAGGTCATCAGCGGAATGCTCTCTGTTAGTACCAACACGGTCACCACCCAGTGTGGCAGGCAGAGGCAGAAATGCAGACGGGAGGCCCACCACCTCTCCGGGCTGACGTGCGCACCCAGACAGACCTTCTGAGGAGCGAGAGGGCTGCCCAGACCTTTGGCTTTGAGGAGCACCGAAATCTAGAGGCCATCCATGGGACAGAGGTAGCTGAAGGGTGTCATGGGTGCACATCTGCCCAACTGGATGATCTTCTTGAACAGCTGATGAGGCTGAGAGAGAAGGTCGCCAAGCTGAGGTGCATTCAGCACTCAGGGAAATTGATGTCTGGTATCATACCTTGCCCCTTTCCC
>NW_018363401.1:0-1932 GCF_002078875.1 Numida meleagris
TTCAGTTTTGTAAGGATTATTGCGGTAAATCAGCCCCTTCTAAGAAGGAGATAGCTGCTGTGTTATCACGGCTAGAAAAGGAGGGCTGCCTGGCAACCCCGGAGGCAGTGCTCGATAATGGGTTGTGGGATTCTTTTACTATGAAACTCGCCCAACGGGTTATGTCCTCGCCCAAGAAAGATAAGAATCTGCTAAAAAACTGGGGACTCATCCTGGGGGCGTTGAAGGCAGCCAAGGAGGATAAGGAAACACAGTATACGGCACAAAAATGGGTGGGGCTTGCGGGTCGTGCGGGACAGGGTGGCAGTTTGGAAATGGAAAGGGGGGAGGTGCGGGTGGTTTGCGCTTCCCCCACAGATGGCCGAGGATGTTCTCCTGCCACCGAGGCGCCGCCAGAGCTCAGGAACGATCAACGGACAATGCCCCCGTCGTTGAATAATCCTTATCTGACTGCCTCAGCTGCCCTGAAGGAATCCCCACCTCCCTACCCCCGCTGGAATTTGTATCCTGCCCTGCCGGACGAGGGTGGGGGAGGGGGTGGCTCTTGTAACAGTTCTCGTGACCACCCGAATTTGTATCCTGCCCTGCCAGATGAGGGTTGGGGAGGGGGCGGCACAACGCTGCCATATAAGAGAACTAACAGAGTGGCCAGGGAGGAGGGGAAAGCTAACGCTGCGGCGCGGACAGCATCCCTCCCCCCGGAACAATACCAAGGCGGCGGATCGGCGCTGGCCAACCCCCCGATGTCAGTCACTGCTGAGGAATGCGAAGGGGGCGGGACCGATGAGCGTACTCTGAACGCGGATTGGTCAGAGATAGTGCAGGGCTGGACTGCACCACCCACGTCTCCGCCCATGGAGATGCCGAGGGTCAGCACTCTGTGGGATGTACAGAAGTTAGTAGGTGCTGGGATAGCTCAGTCGGTAGAGCATGGGACCCTTAATCCCAGGGTCGTGGGTTTGAGTCCCATGCTGGGCATCCCTTCACAAATAATGGAATCCTTTTGTGATCAGTTAAAGGGATCGGACCTCAGGTATGATGTTCATGCATCATCAGACACCTGCCAAGGGGCTGTGGTTTGGCAGGATTCAAGCAATGCTTGGAAAAACTGCTGTCCTTATGAATCGGACAGTCAGTGTGCAAATGCTTGTATTAAGGGCTGTAATTATTTTGCATATTCGTAGTTACTCGGACGTGCCAAGCCTTTTTACCATCAGGAATGCCATGGCTGACAGAGCAGCCAGCACACTTGTCTTTACAGTCACAATAGATACTTCCTCCTCTGTTATAGTGGCCATACAGCATGCGAAGTCCAACACTACTGTCATGAGCCTGTCTAGCTAAATTAAGACTGGCAATGGCCCTTGCTTTACTTTTCGCTCTACACAGGAGAAGTTAGCCTTGTGGGGAATTTCTCATACCACAGGTATCCCCAGTAACTCTCAAGGGCAAGCCATTGTGGAATGTGCTAATCGTCTCCTTAAGGACAAGTTATGCGTCCTTGGGGAGGGGGAAGGATACAGGGGGAAGACACCTGTCAGCAGGCAAGCTGAGATACTAGCAAAGGCTCTTTATGCATTGAATTACTTCAAACACGGTAACAACGGATGAACCCCGACGCAGAAGCATTGGCAGCCTGAGATCATAAGTGAGAGACTGGCCCTATGTGGGTTCCAGCACGATACATTCGGCCTCATCTCAAGGCAGAAAATAAGTGGGATTGTATGTTTCTTGCTTATTGGCATTGTTTCATGATTTGTTGGATTATGGATACTATAGTGTGTGATGAAAAAGGCTGCACTACTCACTGGATGGTATTATAATAACAACCCTAGTAATGTATGGTGAAGCAGGTGTTTTTCCTGTGTTAGCCATGCAGCCTCAAGAATTAGGATTATTAGGCATAATTTAGGTTACTGTGTGCTGCTTCTA
>NW_018363402.1:0-1894 GCF_002078875.1 Numida meleagris
AGTACCCCATTTATGCCCCACACTATCCCATAATACCCGGAGTACCCCGTTTAGAACACACTCCATCCCATAATACCCCAGAGTACCCCATTTATACCACACAACATCCCATAATGCCCCATAGAACCCCATTTATCCCCCACACCATCCCATAATACCCCAGAGTACCCCATTTATCCCCCACACCATCCCATCATGCCCTATAGAACCCCATTTGTCCCCCACACCATCCCATAATACCCCAGAGTACCCCATTTACACCCCACACCATCCCATAATACCCCAGAGTATCCCATGTATCCCCCCCACCATCCCATAATACCCCAGAGTACCCCATAATCCCACATAACATCACCTCGTACCACCATAATACCCCCCTTTATACCCCTTAGTACCCCCCCATACCCCTTAAATGCCCCACAATACCCCCCCAAAATACCCCTTAGTACCCTTAATACCCCACACCATCCCATAATACCCCAATAATACCCCCCAATATTCCCGCAATACCCCCCTATAATACCCCTTAATACCCCATAATACCCCCATTACCCTCCCCTTCATCCCGTAATACCCCTCAATATCCCCTTAGTACCCGTTAGTACCCCCCCATAATACCCCTCAATACCCCATAATACCCCCCAGAACACCCCGTAATACCCCCCGCAATACCCTTAATACCCCATAATCCCCCTCTTAATAACCAGTAATGCCCCTTAATACCCTATATCACCGCACAATACCTCTTAATACCCCCTAATACCCCCTTTACCCCCACTTCATCGCATAATACCCCTCAATACCCTCTTACTACCCGTTAGTACCCCCATAATACCCCGTAATACCCCTACAATACCCTTAATACCCCATAATCCCCCCGTAATCCCCCTACAATACCCTTAATACCCCATAATCCCCCCATAATACCCCATAATACCCCTTAATACCCCTTAATAGCCATTAATACCCCTTAATACCCCATATCACCCCACAATATCTCTTAATACCCCCTAATACTTTCATTGCCCCCCTTCATACCCCTCTATACCCCCTTAGTACCCGTTAGTACTCCTATAATACCCCCATAATACCCCCTAATACCCCTACAATACCCTTAATACCCTGTAATCCCTCCATAATACCCCATAATACCCCTACAATACCCTTAATACCCCATAATACCCCTAATACTCCCCTCAACACCCCCATAATACCCCTTAATACCCCTTAAGACCCCTAAATTCCCCATATCGCCCCACAATATCTCCTAATATCCCCTAATACTCCCTCATACCCCCATTACCCCCCCTTCATCCCATAATACCCCTCAATACCCCCTTAGTACCCGTTAGTACTCCCATAATTCCCCCTTAATACCCCGTAATACCCCCATAATACCCCTACAATACCCTTCGTACTCCCATAATACCCACACAATACCCCGTAATACCCCTACAATACCTTTAATAGCACGTAATACCCCCAATACTCCCCTCAACACCCCCATCATACCCCTTAATACCCCTTAATAGCCATTAATACCCCTTAATACCCCATATCACCCCACAATATCTCCTAATACCCCCTAATACCCCCTCATACCCCCATTACCCCCCTTCATCCCATAATACCCCTCAATACCCCCTTTAACCCGTTAGTACTCCCATAATACCCCTTAATACCCCGTAATACCCCCCACAATACCCTTAGTACTCCCATAATACCCACATAATACCCCGTGATACCCCTACAATACCCTTAATACCCCGTAATACCCCCAGTTCTCCCTTCAACACCCCCCATAATACCCCTTAATACCCCATTAATACCCATTAATACCCCTTAATACCCCGTATCACCCACAATATCTCCCAATACCCCCTAATACCCCCTC
>NW_018363403.1:0-1928 GCF_002078875.1 Numida meleagris
CACCCAGACCCTAGAACAGGAATCGGGGTGCTGCAGGAGGGCAGTGCCAGCGCACTCAGAGAATGGATAAACTTCATCATCACCTCACACACAGCACACCTGAGCTTCACTCCTACCCCCTCGTCTCCCACAGAAGCCAAACTCTTTGCACAGAGTGCCAGCGTGGCCAACAGTGTGCTGAGACTTACCCTGGCAAGCTGAGCCTCACTTTCAATTGCATTGTGCAGCCGAACAATTCCCACATACTCTTTGCCTGAAAGAACGACAAGAGCAGTCAGGAGCGGCCACTTGCATTTAATGTTGACCTCAAGGCGCCCGCTGCCTCACAAACAGCTCTCCTAGGAGGTGCACACTCATTATGCAGTAGGTTATTCTCCCCCCAGAACAACCTGAGCTGTGTGTTTACTTCTTCACCAAATTTTATTTCTCTGGACTTGCAGACTTGTGCCTTAAGTTCAGTTAACACAAGAAACCAGTCTTTCACTACTGTTTTCACTGACCTAAAAGAGCACAAATCCCAGACAGAGAAGCAAGATGGATGAGCAATCCTTGAGCTCAAGGCACTGAAAGTTTAGGGCAGGCCTTTCAAAGACAGGAATGGAAATCTCCCTCCTGAACCCAAAAGAGCTCTGCATCACCTCAGCCACCTCACAGTCACCTTCACATGAACCTACCTGCGCTCTGCTGAGACTTGACCAGCCGCGTTGCCCTCTCAATGCACACAATGAGGCACCCGGTCACCTTAGGGTCCAGGGTGCCACTGTGCCCTGTCTTCTCTACTCGAAGGATGCGTCGGATCCATGCCACCACCTCGTGGGAAGATGGATTGGAAGGCTTGTCCAGGTTAATGAAGCCGGACCTACAGTGCAGGATGACAGACTAAGAGCTACGCGTTGGGGCTAGCAACAGTAATGTGAGAAACAGGATGAGATTTATCATGGTAACATAGAAATGTTTCTGAGCAAGCAGCCAGACAGGAGCTGAGCCACGGAACTGCTCCACCGAGCACACACGGAGTTCTGCACAGCAGCTCACACATCCCACGATTAAACAATCCTCTCCAGAACACTACCACTGCTCAGCACTAATCCAAAGCAAAATGCTGCAGCCAAGCCCGAAGCGGACCCAAAGCCCTACACGCACTGTAGGGCTCTACAGAGAACCACTGAGGACTCCTCTGGTGAACGTGTATCTGCAGAGCAGCCACAAACCCAGCACAAAGCCACCCTGACAGAAAGCAGCCAGCAGGTCCCAGGCAGACGTTCACCGGTGAGCAGCAAGACTCAAGCAAAAAGGGAAGAGGAATCTGGAGCAGAACGAGCTTGTGAGATGTTGACTGTGGAAGAGAAATAAAACATTGCGGATCGTTACACTCACCGTACGTAGTCAGAGATCTCCCTCTTCAAGGGATTAGCACCAGAAGGGAGGGGTGTGTAGTGTGTCGTCAGCACGTTCAGCTTGTCAAAGTTCTACAACCAGGCAATAAATGATTGTAAGTACCATGAAACGGAGGCGAGACCGAGAGCAGCGCAGCTTCGACCCCGAACAGCTCCCAGTTGTACAGGGGACGATTTGCATTCAGGTTTACAAACCTCCCCCGGAGGGAAAACGACCGAAATCACAGAGAAAGGAGCAGAAGCTCTGCCCAGGAGGGGTGTGGAAGCAGCACAAGTAAACCCAGCAGGGCCCCGCCGCTTGCAGCTCGCAGAGTAGGAACCCGACCGAAACTCGAGCTTTAGGGCACGGGGTCGTTTCCCCGGTGCTTTCCGTTGGCTCTTTACGGATCGTTACAACGACAAAGGCCGAGAGCCGCCGCCCGTCCGCACGCGTTACCTTCAGCAGCAGCGGCCACTGGGACGTGTCGAGCTGCGCCACGCGGGACTCGGGCTTGATGAGGAAGTCCTCGGTGTGCTGGATGTCCTGCGGGG
>NW_018363404.1:0-1924 GCF_002078875.1 Numida meleagris
TTCTTTCTATTACTTACCTGCATATCTCCTATTGAAGTATTAAATTTAATAATTTGGATGTTTCTATTAACTAAGTACGTAAAAGAACTGTTAGAAAACACAGGTGGTTTGAATCCTCATCACTTGCCATTGAGACAGGTAAAAAAACAGCTGCCTCTAGAATTTCTTGTTTTTTATTTAGACAAACGTGAAATGAAGAAGTAAAAACTCCAACAACATTTAGGTTAAGATCTCACAAAAGTCTCCAGCATGTTAGGGTGGCCCTGTCCCTCTGTGATTTCAAAGTGAATGGTCAAATCTTCAACTTGTGTGAATAACAAGTGCATAAAAGGGAATGAAACAAGGTGATTATCCTGCTCTTGCAAAAGTCCCCACAGAGGGTAGTCAGTAATCCATATCAGCTAAATGTTTTGGCCTGGATTTACATGGGGTTAAGCCAACACAGTTTGCAGTTGACCCATCACACCCTCACACAGCATGTTTCTCTGTGCACCCATGATTCTCCCAAACACAAGCAGGTACATTGAACACATTTTGCACTGCTGTGATTTTCTTGTTGGCCATGAAGTGTTGAAGAATCAAACCTTACTTATACATACACATGAACTAAATCATACATGAAAATACCCCTCCAGCATTAGGGAGGAGGAATTATCAACTCCTGCAGCATAGCCACAGTTGCTGCATGTCTGCATCCCAAGCCTTCCTTCTGGGGCAGGGCTCAGCAGGCTCCTCCATCCTCCTCCCATTGAAGCAGGCAGCATGGCCAGGTGTAATTTTGCCCTCCCACTGGTGGCTGTTTGCTCTTTCCCAGCATGTCTCAGCAGTATATGTTTGCCAGAGCTAAACAAAGGTAACCAAGTTGTTGTATCCAGAACAGAAATAAGGAGAATTCGGCTATGGGTGAGAGGCAAGACCTGCCCTGAGTGGAGCTACGTCAGCACGGATTTTACAGGATGTATGCACCCAGACCTTTTGCCACTTTAGGATATTTTCCCCCTGAGTTTAAGGAAACCCTGTCTGAGATGTCAGAATTAATGTCTCCCCACTTCATACTCTTCCCCTGCTCTCCATCCATTGCCCAGAGATATTGCACTCTCTGCATCTCCATCTTTCTGGGATTTACACCCTTGCACTTTTGCCACCATACAGTCAGCTCCCCAAAATGATAATATCCCATCTTGCCTTCCCCTCCCAAGCTGTACATGTAGGCAGCACAGCTCTACCTGCAGTTCCAGGGGCTTTCTGTTCCAGATCCTCCAGTTTTTCTCCCTGATTTTGCTGTCACTGCTGCTGGATTACACCACTGCAGACTACAGCTGTACATTTGTGATGCAGCAGAAGGTATATATAGTGACTTTCCAGGGCACAAATCTAGTCACCCCCTCCCTCCCCTTATAGGTGGGATGTGACACCTTAGACCCTCACAGTTTTCTCCACAAAGGCGAATCTGCTTAAGATGTCCCTCAGTGTTTGCCTTCCCTCCCAACCAGCTGAATATTTTTGCACTGCTGTAACTTGGAGAATCACTGCAAACACAACAGAGGCTGAGGTTTACCCAGAAATGGCTTTGGCACACAACAACTGGGCAGATCACTTTGTGAATCCTCATGTCAAAAATCTTTCCCAAATGCACTACAGAAAGCAGAAATGCAAAAGTAACATGTATATATCCCTGAGCAGCATTGCCAGTGCTTGCAGTGGAGGCTATTTCTAAGAGCATCACTGACACTTGGTGGCATGAGGATGAACTGCACACCCCTGCTCCAGATCTGTAGGATGTTTTTACACATCACTGTCCCTGTGATAAAGTTAAATTATATATGAAATAAAATAAAATAAACTATAAAATTAAACAAGGAATAGCAAAGAAAAGAAAGGCAAGGTGAGAAGGAGGAGAGGAGAGGAGAGGAGAGGAGAGGAG
>NW_018363405.1:0-1862 GCF_002078875.1 Numida meleagris
TCCTAGGAAATGCCAAGGCCACAATAAAATGGAAAGGAATGTCAGAGAATCATTACCTGATTATTGTCGTCATTCGTATATTTGGATTATTATTCCTCCTTTTCTGTTTATGTTCCATGTTTTTCCTTTGCTGTGCCTTCGTATCTCTTGTTTGTCTGAGTGACATTTGGTGCTGCCCTTCACCTGCTTTATTTTTTCCATGTTGATTTTCAGCATTCCTTGACCTTTCTGTTCATTTAATGTTGTTTTTTCCTCTTCATTTCCATCTTTTTGTAATAAAGTTCTGTATTATATTCATAATGTTGATTGCGTAGTTTCATATGTTTTTTTGTCGTGTGGTTTATTGTCTTTTTTTTTCCCTACCCTTACAAATGCTTCTGTCTGTACTTTTTGTTTTGAATGAAATATTGTATAGTATCAACATTTGGGGCTTCTCCATCTGTGCCATGCTCTACAGCTTTCTTCGACATGTGTTTCCTTTCTCTGTTTTAAGAATATATTGTCCAGTTTTCATTTGTGCATTTGATACACATAGGTAATTGATTCTTAAAATCATATTACATTGTCACTTCCTTGGGAATAAGGTAAAAGCAGAAATGTAATACATTGATACATGTGGTTTAGTTTTTCTTGGGAAAGAAAATCCAGACCTGTATCAAATGGAATTCAGAAAGGAACATGGATTACCCAGCAGTGCAGGGAGTACTTTTGCAGGTTCCCTCTAGGTAGGGAAGTATTCAGAGACACAGAGGAATATAGGGGTCATTGTGTGTAAGAATCCAGTGGGAAGGAAACACAATCCCACTATAACCACACTACTCCTTCTTAACACTGACTTTCCTGTCTGAAAAAACATGAGAGACAGCTTGGAACAGCATTCTATGACTGTGTCCACATGAAATGTAGAGCACACTCAAAGTAAATTTCTGAGTTTGAAAACATGAGGAATAAAAATGTACCTGGTTAAAAGGCTAGAAAAAGACAGGCCCACAAGCCACTTTGGCCCAGTGTCCTGACTAAATGGGGAAGGAGGACCCAGAAACCCATGAATTCGGGAGGGGGGGAATGGGGTAGGGAAAATGTAGGGAGAACGGCATAAAACAAAAAATGTGTCAACAGGCTAAGGGAGAAAAATAAGTCCTCAAATATGATAGAGGAATGCAAGATAAAACGAGATAAAATGATTTAATTTGAATTGAATTTGATTCAAAAATGAAAAGCCTTTCTCAAATGTGGAAGGCAAGACGGCTAGCGAGCAAACACAGAAGAGAAGAGCAGTATAAGAAGGGGAAGTCTCATGACTTGGGAGTAGTATTATCTTATTCTCAAAAAAGAAAATCGGAAGGGAAGATTGAAAGGTTGATGGAATATGTAGTTCCTAATCTCTGTGAAAAATTGACAACTAATGAAACTGCACCATTAAATATTGATATCGCAGTGCTCGACATAAAGATATGAGGTAGAGTGAAAAATAAAAGAAAGAAAGAAAAGCTCTCTTTGCTGCGTGAGCCTGCTTAATTTTGACATTCACGCGGTTCAACAAAAGCTGGTCTGGACAGAACAGACTGCTCCTTTGACGGCTACGCTTTTAGGAGTACACGCATGTGTCTGATTTTGCTATCCTGATACACGCGAGACTCTCACCTAGCGTTGCCGTGGCTTAACCCAGCCGACTGATAAACACCCTTCACTCAGCAGCCCAAAACAGCATCCCGTGAGACTCTGCAGGGTCAGTGAACTCGATGCCAGGCAACACCGTGACAATTAAAGTACTGCAGGCAGAGTGCAGTACAGTCCCTGGAGCATCTGCTTACAAGGAAACGAAATAGATTTACCAACATTTATAAAGCGTGTTCTCTAGA
>NW_018363406.1:0-479 GCF_002078875.1 Numida meleagris
CCAATGAGTTCCCAATGAATCCCCACTGGGTTCCCAATACGTTCCCCAATGGGTTCCTAATGGGTTTCCAGTGGGTTCCCAATGAGTTCCCAATGGGTTCCCCAATGGGCTCCCAATGAGTTCCCAATGGGTTCCCAATCGGTTCCCCAATGAGTTCCCAATGGGTTCCTAATGGGTTCCCCAGTGAGTTCCCAATGGGTTTCCAGTGGGTTCCTAATGGGTTCCCAACGGGTTCCCCAATGGGTTCCCACTACATTCCCCAATGGGTTCCCACTACATTCCCCAATGGGTTCCCAATGAGTCCACAATGAGCCCTCAATGGGTTCCCAATGGGTTCCCAACGGGTTCCCCAATGGGTTCCCAATGAATTTGCAATAGTTCCCCAACACATTCCCGAATGAGTTCCCAATGGGTTCCCAATGGATTCCCCAATGGGTTCCCAATGGGTTCCCAATGCTTTCCCCAATGGGTTCCCAATG
>NW_018363406.1:3959-6483 GCF_002078875.1 Numida meleagris
CACCACCAACAGGCGGAACCCCTCACCACGAATCTTCCAGCTGTCACCACCAACAGGCAGAGCCCTCCAGGCATTCACCACCAACAGGCGGAACCGCTCACCATGAACCCCCCAGCTCTCACCACCAACAGGCGGAGCCCTCTCAGCTCTGACCGCCAACAGGCGGCAGCGCTCACCACAAACCTCTCAGCTCACACCACCAACAGGCAGAGCCCTCCCAGCTCTCACCACCAACAGGCGGAACCCCTCACCATGAACCTCCTGGCGCTCACCACCAACAGGCGGAGCCCTCCCAGCTCCGACCGCCAACAGGCGGAGCCCTCCAGGCATTCACCACCAACAGGAGGAGCCCTCCCAGCTCTCACCACCAACAGGCGGCAGTGCTCACCACGAACACCCTGGCGCTCACCACCAACAGGTGGAACCCCTCACCACGACCTCCTGGCTCTCACCACCAACAGGCGGAGCCCTCCCAGCTCTCACCACCAACAGGCGGAGCCCTCCAGACCTCCACCACCAACAGGTGGAACCCCTCACCACGAACCTCCCAGCTCTCACCACCAACAGGTGGAGCCCTCCAGGCATTCACCATCAACAGGCGGAACCCCTCACCATGAACCTCCCAGCTCTCACCACGAACCTCCCAGCTCTCACCATGAACCTCCCAGCTCTCACCACCAACAGGCAGCAGCGCTCACCATGAACCTCCCAGCTCTCATCACCAACAGGCAGAGCCCTCCCAGCTCTGACCACCAACAGGTGGAACCCCTCACCATGAACCTCCCAGCTCTCACCACCAACAGGCAGAGCCCTCCCAGCTCCGACCGCCAACAGGCGGAGCCCTCCAGGCACTCACCACCAACAGGCGGAACTGCTCACCATGACCTCCCAGCTCTCACCACCAACAGGCGGAGCCCTCTCAGCTCTGACCGCCAACAGGCGGCAGTGCTCACCACAAACACCCTGGGGCTCCCCACCAACAGGGTGAACCCATCACCATGAACCTCCCGGCTCTCACCACCAACAGGCGGAGCCCTCCCAGCTGTCTGCACCAACAGGCGGCAGCGCTCACCACGACCCTCCCAGCTCTCCCCACCAACAGGCGGCAACGCTCACCACGAACACCCTGGCACTCACCACCAACAGGCGGAGCCCTCCCAGCTCTCACCACCAACAGGCGGAACCCCTCACCATGAACCTCCTGGCACTCACCACCAACAGGCAGAGCCCTCCCAGCTCTCACCACCAACAGGTGGAACCCCTCACCATGAACCTCCCAGCTCTCACCACCAACAGGCGGAGCCCTCCAAGCTCTGACCACCAACAGGCGGAGCCCTCCAGGCATTCACCACCAACAGACAGAACCCCTCGCCACGAACCTCCCAGCTCTCACTACCAACAGGCAGAGATCTCCCAGCTCCAACCACCAACAGGTGGAGCCCTCCCAGCTGTCTGTGCCAACAGGCGGCAGCGCTCAACACGAACACCCGAGCACTCACCACCAACAGGCGGAGCCCTCCAGGCATTCACCATCAACAGGTGGAACCCCTCACCACGAACCTCCCAGCTCCGACCACCAACAGGCGGAGCCCTCCCAGCTCTCACCACCAACAGGCGGAATCCGTCGCCACAAACCTCCTGGCTCTCACCACCAACAGGCAGAGCCCTCCAGGCGTTCACCACCCACAGGCGCAACCCCTCACCACGAACCTCCCAGCTCTCACCACCAACAGGCGGAGCCCTCCCAGCTCCGACCGCCAACAGGTGGAACCCCTCACCACGAACCTCCTGGTGCTCACCACCAACAGGCGGAGCCCTCTCAGCTCTGACTGCTCGCCACCAACAGGCGGAACCCCTCACCATGAACCTCCCAGCTCTCATCACCAACAGGCAGAGCCCTCCGGACATTCACCACCAACAGGCAGAGCCCTCCCAGCTCTCACCACCAACAGGCGGAGCCCTCCAGGCATTCACCACCAACAGGCGCCAGCCATCCCAGCTCTCACCACCAACAGGCGGCAGCGCTCACCACGAACACCCTGGCACTCACCACCAACGGGTGGAACCCCTCACCACGAACCTCCCAGCTCTCACCACCAACAGGCGGAGCCCTCCCAGCTCTCACCATCAACAGGCAGAGCCCTCCATGCATTCACCACCAACAGGCGGAGCCCTCCAAGCTCTCACCACCAACAGGTAGAACCCCTCACCACGAACCTCCCAGCTCTCACCACCAACAGGCGGAGCCTTCCAGGCATTCACCACCAACAGGCGGAGCCTTCCAGGCATTCACCACCAACAAGCGGAGCTCTCCAGGCATTCACCACCAACAGGCGGAACCCTCCCAGCTCTCACCACCAACAGGCGGAGCCCTCCAGACATTCACCACCAACAGGCAGAGCCCTCCCAACTCTGACCACCAACAGGCAGAGCCCTCCATGCATTCACCACCAACAGGCGGAGCCCTCCAGCCATTCACCATCAACAGGCGGAACCCCTCACCACGAACCTCCCGGCTCTCACC
>NW_018363407.1:0-1865 GCF_002078875.1 Numida meleagris
CCCGGGGCGGCCCTCGGGGCTCCTCCCCTCCCCCCCCTTCCCCCTCCTAAAACCGCCCGGACCGGGCGCTCCGGTTCCTCCTCCGGACGGAGCCGCTCCTGGAGGGGGGGGTCCGAGCCGGGAACCGAACCGGGAACCGAACCCGGAACCGAACAAGGGGGCGTGGCCACGGGGCGGAGGGGGCGGGGCCTCACCGGCCTGGGTGGTGTCGCTGAGGTCCCAGCGCTGGGCCGCGCCCTCCGGGAAGCAGCGCAGGCGGCGGCCGGCCAAGCTGAGCGTGCCCGAGGACGCCGCCTCCTCCAGGGCTCGCTCCGTGCCGCCGCCGCCGCCGCCCGTTCCTCCGAGCGGGGCAGGAACCGCTCCCGCCGCTTCCGCTTCCGCCATGGCCGGGGAACGCGGCGCTGCCAACCCGCGGGAGACGCCGCCGAACTGAGCGCCCCGCCGAGGAGGAGAGGGAGGAAGCGTGGCGGAAGGGGCGGGGCTAGAGAGGCGGCCAATCGGAGCGAAAGGAGCCGCGAAGGGGGCGGGGCTCAGCCGGCGGGTGGCCAATGGGAGAGAGGGAAGGCGGGGAGAGGGAGGGAAGCGGAAGTAAAGGGTTGTTTCTGACGAGCAGGCGGGAGGGCCAATCGGGAACGGGAAGGGCGGGGCGTCGTTTGGTCGCAGCCAATCCGCAGACGGAGAGGAGGAGGAGGGAAGGGAGGGCGGCTGTTTTCTCCCAATCACGCGCAAGAGGGCGGAGCTGGTCACCAGGCGACGTCCAATCAGAAGTCAGCTGGGGGGCAGGGCGAAGACAGCCAATCCCACCTGAGAAGGCGGAGCGAAGCGTTTGATTGACGGGCAACTCAACCACTCACGCTTCGAATCCCACAGAAAAGGCGGTAGGAATCTAGCACCGGGAAAGGGCGGGGCCTGCGGGCTCCACCAATCACAGGGGCGGTTAAAAAGCGGACTGACCAATCCCAAGAGAGGAAATCGCTGCAGGCGGGGGAGTGGGCAGAATGATAGCCCAGAGAACCAATCAGAGAGGGTATTTCCAGAGGGGAGGGCGGGAGCGCCCCGCCCCTTCTCCTCAGTGGCCAATCAACGAGCGCAGTACCTCAGGGAAGGGCGGTACCACAGTGAGTGACTACTCGGGCAGCCAATCAGCGAGCGCAGTACCTCAGGGGAGGGCGGAACCACAAGCCCTAATAAACACAGAAGCGGCCAATCAGCGAGCACGTTACCTCAGGGGAGGGCGGGACACCGCCTGAGGCCTCGCCAGGGCCAATCAGAGGTCGGCAGGCAGCAGATTGACAGCTCTCCCGCCCTATGGCCGCAGAGATTGAGGTGTGAGGGCGGCAGACACCGCCCCGCCCCGGCAGAACTCACGCCGCCGGCACGGAGGGACGAGCGGCAGTGACCCCGGGTCCGCCGCGCTGCCGGAACCGGCACTCGAGCAGCCGCCAGCTCACGGAGCACCACGGCCACACCGGGACTAACCGTCAAAACGCTCCTCCCGACGGCGACAGCGCTCAGGTGAGCGACACTGCGGGACGCCGGCCCAGATGAGCGGTTCCGGGGCCGCCTCTGCATTCTGAAAGTTCCTCGCCGGAGCCCCGGGCCCGTGGCCGCCGCGCTGCCCGTTATTTCTTTTATTTCCCCTGCGCTGTGAGCACAGCAGCCACCTTCGCTTCGTTCTACCCCGCTCCGCGCCCGCCGCCCGACTGCGGTAGCGCCCCCTGCCGGCCGCCCTTTTTATAGCACCGAGCCACGCCCCGCCCCCTCCTCACCAAACCACGCCCTCTTTCGCCCAAGCCCCGCCCCCTCGCCCGCTCTTAAAGGCGCCGCAGCACCGCCACGACCACTGCGGGGGGAGTTGGGGGGCG
>NW_018363408.1:0-1923 GCF_002078875.1 Numida meleagris
CCCGGCGGCGTCGGAGCGGCCCGGGGCCCGGCGGCTGCGTGTCTGGCACACGACCCCGCTAACGCCCCTTATATACCCCGCGGGGAACAATCAAACCTGCCCCGCCGGCGGCCCCCCCGCGACCCGGCCCCGCCGCCGCGCCATTGGTGCCTCGCGCTCGGCTGGAGCGTGCCGCTAATTTATTAATGAATGGCGGGGGGGGGGGCGCGAGGCGCCGGCGGCCAATCGGGGCGCCCCGCGAGCCACGCGCGCCGGAGCCGGCTCCCTTTCAACGCTCCATTCAGCGGCCGCGGGCGGGGGGCTGCACCGCGGGGGTGCCCCGCGCGTCCCCACGGGGGTAGCGGGGCCGGGGCGGGGCGGGCGGCGCTCCGGGGACGGAGTGCCCCTAAAGCTGTGAGGCGGCTCCGGCGTTCGGACCCGCGGCAGCCCGCTCCCAGCGGCTCAGCGCCGCAGTTGTCAGTGCGGCGGGGAGCGCCGGGCCACCCCCGGGTCCGGCTCGTTGACCGGGGCCGGCGGGATGCCGTGGCTTGGCGTAAAAATAAGAGGCTTTAAAATAGAGCTTGCTTTGCAGCTGGTGGGAAGAGTCCCAAAGCGGAGGCTTGGATCTGCGTGACGGAGCTGAGATGGAGGTGGGTATCCCACGGCGCGCAATACACGCGCACGCAAGTGATAGAATCACAGAATCATTGGTGAGCGTTGGAAGGGACCTTCCAAGCAGCCCACCGAATCCCAGCTCCCTGCCGTGGGCAGGGCTGCCCCACACCAGCTCAGGCTGCCCAGGGCCCCATCCAGCCTGGCTTTGGGCACCTCCAGGGATGGGGCAGCCATGAACACTGGGCAGCTGTACCAGGGCCTCACCACCCTCCGAGTAAAGAGTTTCCTCCTAACATCTAACCTAAATCTCCCTTCTTTTAGTTTGAAGGCATTCCTCCTATTGCTGTCCCCAGCCCCCTTCTTACTTCTTTGCTGCTGCACAGACGTGCACCCCGCCACCCCACGTGACATTGCGCCAATCTATGACAAAATGGCTGTGACTCTGCCAAGTGACTTGAACACATTTCCCCCTTCTGAGAAATGGGGGATCCCTATGCATGAGGAGCATGGCACAGGGCAGCAGCAGCCCGCGCTCACCCAGCAGGACGGAGGCCCGGCGCTGTGTGGGGCGAGGGCCGGGGTGAGGGCCTGAACTGTCCCCCGGGGTCAAACTGTTCAACTTCAGCCCCTTTGCCAGACTCAATCCTACTTTACGGGAACAAAGGGGTGAAGTAGGCGACGATCAAGAAATGGGAGCACAATGATTTAAGCTTATCACACGGCCCAGAAATAAAGGATGCTGAGCTGGTGTGCGGGAGAGGGGGAGACCTTCAGAAGGGCTTTGTTTGCTCTAAGAAGATTGAACTCAGAGGCGACCCGAGAGCCCTAAAAGTTTAGGGTCTGTGTTGCTGAGAGACCTTTGGACGTGGCCTGTCCACGCTCCGACCTCACAAGTTGCGAGTGAGTGCCTGTGCCGGCCCCGTGGCCCAGTAGGGTGGGGGCAGCAGGCCCTGGGCCCCTGGGGCTCCAGAGGGTCGGTGGGACCGAGCCCCCCTGCCCCTAATGCCAGGGTGCCCAGCCTGCGGCAGGGTGGCCCAGCCCTTAGCCTGGGGGTCAAAACACAGCCTCTTCCCAGAGGGTGAATGAGGGGTGCCCGGCAGGGGGGAGCCCCTGCACATGCTGCAGCCAGAAGCACTGCTCGGAGGGAAGGGCAGGCCCCCGCATTTGGGGTTCCTTTGGGATCAGGCCCCCCCGGGCGGTGCTGCCTCGGCATCCTGGCCCAGCCCCCCTTGCGGACGAGCCCCCGGTCGGGCCGATTGTTCCCGGTGGATTTGCATGGCAGGTGCAGGCTGCGGAGTGATTTTGCGATGCGGAGCCCCGCTGCCCCCC
>NW_018363409.1:0-1904 GCF_002078875.1 Numida meleagris
GGAAGGGAAGGGAAGGGAAGGGAAGGGAAGGGAAGGGAAGGGAAGGGAAGATTTGCTTCACCTTACCGATGACAAAGTGACTCATGAGAAGACATAGAGCCCTTCACCTCCCACTCGAATTGGTGCAGGCAAGGTGAAGCCACACCTCCTACCTTTCAACGCCTATCTTGCATGCTCTGAGTCACCCTTTGGCTGTCACTTGTGGTTCTGTGAACATATAGACAACTCAGGTACTCAACTTTAGATGCTCCAAGTTGTACTGCAGTGTGACTATCTAACACAAGTAATGCAAACATTCCCTGTAATCTTTATTTATTTTGCAGAAGAAGCCCATGGCCTGGCACTGCGTGATTTAAGTGCAGTAAATATTTTTGTTAGAAAAAAAAGTGGTGAGACAAACTAATCTAGAAATTGGTTTTGCGATGTCTAGAGAGCATCTATCGGTCCATTACAGAGTGGCCAAGCTGTAATTCCTGGGACTGCAGCTCCCATAGCCACCAGGGAAGGGTCACCCCTGTTCCACCCCCCGCTTTTCCTCACAGCACAAGTGAGTGAGGCACAGTGTTTCAGCTCATGTTTTATTCAGCCCCTTTGCAAGTTGTGGCTTTAAGGGCATTTCAAGGGAAAAATTCCAGACTTGGATCCAATCCTATCACCTGCTGATGTCTCTCTCAACTCCAGTTGTTATAAAAGAGGCAAAAAAAGGTGTTTTTTCCCCCCTCCCCCCTTTCCTCTCCCATTCCCCGAAATCTGTAATCTGTAGAGGCTGAGATATTCAGCACTGCTCAAATCCTGCACTTTGGCTCATTAAAATGTCAGACTCAGCACTGCAGACTCAGTGCGCTCATTCCTACTGACATCAATGGTCAGTGGGAGGTGAGGAAGTAGAAAAAATCCCACAACCTTCTTTATGGTGTGATTAGCGATCAGAGTAGCTTTAAATTACATTAAAATCCGCTCATGTCACTAAGCAGAGCTTTCAGGCTGTCCTGTCCAACATAAACATGCAAATGTTTCAGTTAAGTTTTCCCTTCTTGTGTAACTCAGGAAATAGACGTGTGTTTGACACACCCCTGCACGCTGACACTGGGTTTCAAAGTGTTTGTATCACTGCTGATCTGCAGTGCATGGGGAAAATGGATTTTTCTGCTGTGTCTCCAGCTTCTCTAGCAGAGCACCACACAAACCTCTTAATAAATATGGAATAAAGTGAGAAATAAATCATTCCGAGAGAAGCTGGAGGTGCTCTGAGAGCTGAGCACAAAGCTGTCACTCTGCTTCTCGTAGAATCATAGAATGGTTTGGGTTGGAAGGGACCTTTAAGATCATCTAGTTCCAACCCCCTGCTATAGGCAGGGACATCTCTGTCTAGACCAGGTTGCTCAAAGCCCCATCCAGCCTGGCCTGGAATGCTTCCAGAGAGGGGGCATCGACAACCTCACTGGAAGACCTGTTCCAGTCTCTCACCACCCTCACCGTAAAGAGTTTCTTCCTGATACCTAGTCTAAATTCACCCTCTCCCAGTTTAAAACCCCTTGTCCTGTCACTGCAGGCCCATATAAAAAGTCCCTGTATAAAAAGGTTCAACAAGACCAAGTGCCGGGTCCTGCACTTTGGCCACAACAACCCCAGGCAACACTACAGGCTTGGGGCAGAGTGGCTGGAAGGTTGTGTGGAGGAAACGGACCTGGGGGTATTGGTCGGCGCTCAGCTGAGCATGAGCCAGCAGTGTGCCCAGGTGGCCAAGAAGGCCAATGGCATCCTGGCTTGTATCAGAAATAGTGTTGCCAGTAGCAGTAGGGAAGTAGTTGTCCCTCTGTACTCAGCCCTGGTGAGGTCCCACCTCGAGTACTGTGTCCAGTTTTGGGCCCCTCACTGCAAGAAAGACATTGAGGCCCTGGAGC
>NW_018363410.1:0-1916 GCF_002078875.1 Numida meleagris
GCGCACCAGAGTTCAAACGGGAGAAGGTTGCATTCCTCAGCTCACCCCTTCTTCCAAACTGTTGCTGGGAGGGGTGAGTTAATTCCTCTTTCTTTGATATCCTATCCTATAGCACCTGTATCTCAAATAAAGGCTCCATCATCTGCTTTGTTTGCTACCTTTAAAGATATTCAATTATAAGCCTCCTAAAATACTTACCATGGCATTTCTGAACAATATCATGGGGTGGTTTAGACAGGGAAAGACTACCGCTTTGAGTGAAGTTTTGCCAGGGCACATCCTGGGATTCCTAGGATCCCTGTATCACAGGATTGCTTCAATCATTGAAAAATGGGGCCCCCTGAGGGACGGAGGAAATGTTCAGGAGTCCCCAGCCAGCCTGGCTGAGTATTTCCATAGTCTTCGCAAAAACATACTCACTACTCGAGAACGCCAGCTGCATCCCTGGTGGCGTGGCCACTGTTAATGGCCTTGAACTGGCTAAACACAACTGAAGAGGATCTCGCTGATGAAAATCAACTATTACGTGACTATGTTGAAAAACTGGAAAGACAGGTCACACTTTTGAGAGGGAAAAAACCTTATCCAATCATTCCGCTACAGAAAATCCAGAACATCTCTCTAGAAGTTACCAGGGACCCTGTACAAGGGAATCCACATAAAATGAACTCTGTGAACGGAAGTATTGAAACGTCAGATCTTCAAGTTCCACTAGGGCTAGGCCCCTTTGAGATCTGACCGATTGTAACTCAAAAAAAAACAAAAAAAATGCAGGATAGGCCAGCAGGGGTGCCCCCTGACCAGTGGCCCCCCACCCAGACTACGCTACATGTAACAGTTCACCCATATATGGCAGCTAAATTAATGGATTTAGTACAGCGGTTCAGACAAAAACCAAGAGAGAGCGTGCCAGCATGGCTGCTCCAGTTATGGGACATGGGGGCAGAAAGCACTGTGGTGAATGGACCGGAAATTTCAAAACTGGCATCCATTACCACTCACCCTGCCCTCAGGCAAAGAATATACACCACTGTCCAACATAATGACAAAAATCATTCATTGATCAACTGGTTAATGGCTGTATAACATGGCTGAATAAAAGCAGTATACCATTAAATACGAGCCTATGGTCCTCCTCTATGGAGGACTTGCAAAATTACAGTTAAGAATTAGGCATGAAAGAGGCAATGTATGAGGAGAATTTTGAGAACCAGCTCTTGATAAAATTTTCCGCAGGAATGAGGGATCACATCCTGCAGCAAGCTCTGCCACATCAGTATGGTACTTTGGTATCCATACTGAACCCCCTAGTGGCCTCGGAGGCCATAATAAAACAGGCCGCCCATATGGGGGAGACAGAGAGCCTACAGGCCAGGTGTGATGTCCAAATGGTGGCAGAAAATTCAGAGATCCACCCACCACCACAACCTAGGAGACCTGCCCCTAAGGTCACTCAATCTGGACCCGTTAGCGTCTCAAGAAAACAAATGTTTAATGACCTGATTAGAGTGGGAGTTCAATTTTAAAAGATTGATGGACAGCCTAATCAGGTCTTATTACAACTATGGAAACAATTATCAGACAGTCAAAAACTCCAATCCTCCCCCAAAAGGGAAGGAGTTAGATTCATAGAATGGATTCCACAAAACACGTGTGTCATGGTTTTGTGATTTTCAGTTATTGGTATTCCACATCATAACATCATGTAGTGAATGTATCGGGTTCTCAGAAGGGAAGGACTACTACATTCCCCAAGGTACTTTGCTCCTCTGTTACCATTTCCGGACAGAGGGAAAAGATAAAAACTTGCAGATCACAAGACCTCGTCCCTTTTTTCCGCCATCTCTCGTCTTGGCAGCACCTCGCTCTCCAGCCGTCTTATCGTCGGTAGTAGAGTAAGGCCTACCTTGATTTTG
>NW_018363411.1:0-1915 GCF_002078875.1 Numida meleagris
GCATCTTTTGAGGGGCAGGAAGAAAGGCATTGTTGCATTTCCAGGCTACACACATTGCTGTGGGCAGAACACTCAGTTTACATGCTGGCAGAATCCAGCAAAGGCAAGTGATATCAGCCTGCTTAGTAGGCAATTGGTGTGAAACAACTAGAGCTTGTGTGCTGGATTTATGCAAGTGCCTGTGGGTATAGACGTTTCCATGTTTGCACATGTGTGCTTGAACAGGTGAGTGTTTGTGTGACTTGTGTGTCCCACATAAGAACACGTGCTCTGGTCACATCAGGGCCACTCTCCATTGCTCTGCCCATGAGCTCCAGAGAGAAGCTATGGCCAGCAGGGGCTTGAGCATGGCTGAATAACCTCAGAACAAACCTGGCAGAGGTGTTTCCCTGCCCCGGACCAAAAATGCCAGCTTTTGTATCTTCCGTCTTTCAACAAGGACTGCCTCACACCAGTTTGGATCCTGAGCTTAATTCCCAATTATAGTATTGAGAACGTATGGGGACAGTGACAGTCACCCCTCCCTGTCTCTCCAGGTCAGAACAGAACAGCTCTCTCCAAGACTAAGCAGGTAGGGTTAGTTAGAGAGAAAGGCTGAGAAATGCTGCCCACCTTGTGCGAACCCACTGCTGAGTAGACATGCATCCAATACAGCCCCTGAGCTGTATAGGGTGGGACACATGTCCACCATATTGAAACCAATGCCAAGCGTACTTCTGCAACTCATGGGCCTGGTGCGGGGTCATGCTGGGGCTGAAACCTTGGGCAGAAGCAACATCTAACCTGTTGGGTGACTATGGAGAGGTTGTTCCCAGACAGCTGCTTGGTGAGGCCTCAGGCACGCCTGACCCTCATGGCATGATGCAAAAGACAGCGGTTCCCAGCCCACAGGTAAGTGGAAGTGACAGCAGTCACTTTGATCACAGAAGTGACCAAGCACCCTTGAGACCTCAACTTTCTAAAAACTTTCAACTTTCTAAAAAGCTCACCAAGAGTACAGAGAGGCTTGTTCTAAAAGTGCACTCCTCCTGGCCAACGAACCAAAAAATGTCACGGTTAGACCCAGTCAGGCCCAGTTCTCTGTCAAGGGACAAAAGGTCCCATGATCTGTGGCAATTGTGGCACAGACTACGTTGCTAGCGTAGATCGAAGACCCTTAATTGTATGTGCTTACAACCTTTTATACCCACCTAACAACCCCTTGGTCACATGTCCCAAGCTCTTTCGTTAGTCAAAGGGGGGGGTTAGTCTTTGTTTTCCCACATCTCCCCCTTCTTTACTAGTTTGAACAACAAGCACTTGGTTGGTTGCCTTATTAATCACGGCTCTAAGGCACGATATAATGCCAACATACAAGCAAAAAGCTGAAGACGCATTCACTGTTATCTAAAACCTATCAATGTTTTCTCCAGAAAATGTTATCAGTGATGGTATGCACATTGTTTATCTTGAGAAATAATATTAACTCAAACTGCAATTTCAGTAAACTGAAAACATGTCTTGCTGTGACTAAACTCCCACACTAAAACCCAAACTCACTGTTGTTACAATCATACCCAAAGGACACTGTCATAGTAGCCTCTAAACAGTACAAAACTTCTATACGGTAATAATGAAATCACTTTAAATACAAACAACGTAAGATAAGTTTGTTCAGCTCTGCTTCACCCTCAAGAATTACATTGCCTCTCATCACTTTGACAAAGTTGTATACTTCTAAAATAAGGGATCACACATTTTGAACAGCAAGTCATTTTCCCACTGTATACTCTTGACTATCACCATTAGTTTAAACAGTCATAAAGCAAATCATACAAAAATCCTAGTAGCCAAAAACATTAAAACTCTTGTAAAAAATTTAACATTTTCTGTTACTGAGCTGCTAAGCAAAAAGAACAAGTTGACTGGGTGTAAG
>NW_018363412.1:0-2992 GCF_002078875.1 Numida meleagris
ACCCTAATCCTAACCCTAAGCCTACCCTAACCCTGGTGCTAAGCCTAACCCTAACCCCAAACTGACCCTAATCCTAACGCTAAGCCTATCCTAACCCTAACCCTACCCTAACCTTGGTGCTAAGCCTAACCCTAACCCCAAACCAACCCTAAACCTAACACTAAGCCTACCCTAACCCTAACCCTAAGCCTACCCTAACCCTAACTCTAAGCTGACCCTGACCCTAACCCTAACTCTGATCCTGACCCTATACCTACCTCTACCCTAACCCTAACCCTGATCCTACCCATACCCTTGCCCCTAACCCTGAGCCTAACCCTAACCCTAACCCTAACCCTGGGCCTAAACCTAACCTAAGCCTAACCCTAACCCCAAGCTGGCCCCGACCCTGACCCTAACCCTAACCCTGACCCTATCCCTATCCCTACCCTAACCCTAACCCTGATCCTACCCATACCCTTGCTCCTAACTCTGAGCCTAACCCTAACCCTAACCCTAACCCTGGGCCTAAACCTAACCTAAGCCTAACCCTAACCCCAAGCTGACCCCGACCCTGACCCTAACCCTACCTCTGGCCCTGACCTTATCCCTATCCCTACCCTAACCCTAACCCTGGTCCTACCCATACCCCTAACCCTAAACCTAACCCTAACCCTAACCCTAAGCATGCCCTAACCCTGGGCCTAAACCTAACCTAAGCCTAACTCTAACCCCAAGCTGACTCCAACCCTGACCCTAGCCCTAACTCTGACCCTGACCCTAACCCTAAACCTAACCCTAAACCTACCCTACCCTAACCATAACCCTGACCCTACCCCTACCCTTACTCTTAACCCTGATCTTAACCCTACCCTAACCCTAACCCAACCATCACGATAACCCTCACCCCAACCTGACCCCCAACCCCAACCCACCCCCACCGCAGCAGCCCTCAGGGCCCCCCCAGCCCCACACATCATCCCCACGATGGATCCCCATCCCTCAGCGCTCCCAGCAGCAAAAAAATCCCCATTTTTGCAGCACGGTGAAGATGGTTTTGGAGAACAAGATGCGTCTGTTCACCGTGTGCTTCGCGACCATCTTCTCCGTTACCCCGGGGCTGGATCTGAGCACCAACTCTTACATGGAGGTGGGTGCCAGGGAGCTGCAGNTGGGAATTGGGTTGGGAATGGGGTTGGGTTGGGGATGGGGATTGGGGATGGGGATGGGGTTGAGGTTGGGTTGGGAATGGGATTGGGATTGGGGATTGGGGATGGCGTTGGGAATGGGAATAGGGATGGGGTTGGGTTGGGAATGGGGTTGGATTGGGGATGGGAGTAGGTTGGGGATGGGGATAGGGTTGGGAACGGGGATGGCGTTCGGAATGGGGATGGGGATGGGGTTGGGGTTGGGGATGGGGCTGGCGTTGCGGTTATGGTTATGGTTAGCTTTGGGCTTGGTGTTGCTGAAAGCTGATTGCAACGAGAGCGGGGTTGGTCTCTTCTCACCGGTGACAGGTGACAGGACGAGGGGAAATGGCCGAGGTGCTCAGTGAGTGCTTTGCCTCGGTCTTCACCGGTGGCCAGGCTCCCTGCATCTGCCAGGACCCTGAACCTCGAGGTGTGGGTGAGAGGAGCGCATTCCGTCCCACTGGGACAGCGGAACAAGTCCGAGACCTCCTCGTGAAACTGAACCTGTGGAAATCCATGGGGCCGGATGAGATCCACCCTGGGGTGCTGAGAGAGATGGGTGATGTGGTCGCCGAGCCGCTCTCTGTCAGATTGGAAAAATCATGGCTGTCTGGTGAAATCCTCAATGAGTGGAGGAAGGGAAACATGACTTCCATCTTTAAGAAAGAGAGAAAGGATGAGCTGGGGAACTACAGGCCGGCGAGCCACAGCTGTGTGCCTGGGATATCACAGAGCGGATCCTCCTGGTTGCCATGGCAAGGCACAGAAGTGATAAGGAGCTCACCGAGACAGCCAGCATGGCTTCACCAAGGGCAAATCTCGCCTGGTGGCCTTCTACGATGAAGCGACGGCATCGGTGGACGGGAGGAGGGCGATGGATGCCGTCTGCCTGGACTTGTGCAAAGCCTTTGGCAGGGTCCCTCATCACATCCTGCTCTCCAAGATGGAGAGGTGTGGGTTCGAAGGATGGACTGCTCGGTGGGTTAAGAAGTGCTCGGCTGGTCGCAGCCAAAGGGCTGTGCTCCGTGGTGCTGTGTCAGGGTGGAGGCCGGTGATGAGCGGTGTCCCCCAGGGCTCAGTCCGGGGCCTGGTGCTCTTCAACGTCTTTATTAGTGACAATAACGATGGCATCGATTGCACTTGGAGCAAAGTTTGCAGGTGACACCGAGCCGAGCGGTGCAGCCGATGCATGGAGGGAAGGGAACCACCCAGAGGGACCCGGACAGGCTGGAGGAGTGGGCCCACGAGAACCTCATGAGGTTCAACAAGGCCAAGCACAAGATGCTGCACTCGGGCCGGGGCAATCCCAGGTGTGTGTACAAACTGGGGGAAGAACTCCTGGAGAGCAGCCCTGCAGGGAAGGGCTTCAGGGTCGTGGTGGACGAGAAGCTGGGCGTGAGCCAGCAGCCAACCATGTTCTGGGCTGCATGAAAAGAGGAGTGGGCAGCAGGGACAAGGACAGGATTGTCCCCCGCTACTCGGCTCCGGTGAGGCCCCATTTGCAGCACTGCATCCAGGCCTGGGGCCCAAAGGACGAGAAAGACGTGGGGCTCTTGGGACGAGTTCAGAGGAGCCCACTGAGATGGAGCAGCTCTGCTAGGGAGAAAGGCTGAGGGAACTGGGCTGGTTCAGCCTGGAGGAGAGAAGGCTCCGGGGAGAGGCCTAGTGAAGGCCTCGTTGCGGCCTTCTTGACAGGAGTGTATACAACAGGATTGTTGAGGTTGGAGAGTGCTAGAACAAGGGAAAATGGCTTTAAACTGAGACAAGGTTGGATATGAGGAGGGATTTTTTCACGCAGAGGGTGGTGAGGCCCCATTTGCAGC
>NW_018363413.1:0-1910 GCF_002078875.1 Numida meleagris
GAACCATGGAACCATGGGACCGTGGAACCTTGGAACCATGGAACCATGGGACCGTGGAACCTTGGAACCATGGAAACATGGGACCATGGAACCATGGAAAGGTGGAACCATGGGACCATGGGACCATGGAACCATGGGACCGTAGAACTATGGGACCATGGAACCATGGGACCGTGGAACTGTGGAACCATGGAACCATGGGACCATGGAACCGTGGAACCATGGAAACGTGGAACCATGGAACCATGGGACTGTGGGACCATGGATCCATGGAACCGTGGGACCATGGAACCATGGAAACATGGAACTATGGGACCGTGGAACTATGGGACCGTGGGACCATGGGACAATGGGACCGTGGGACCATGGAACCATGGGACTGTGGAACTGTGGAACCATGGGACCGTGGAACCATGGAAACATGGGACCATGGAACCGTGGAACCATGGGACCATGGAACTGTGGGAACATGGGACTGTGGGACCGTGGAAACATGGGACCATGGAACCATGGAAACATGGGACCATGACACCGTGGAACCACAGAACCATGGGACCGTGGGACCGTGGGACCGTGGAACCATGGAAACACGGAACCGTGGGACTGTGGAACTATGGAACCGTGGAAACATGGGACCATGGGACCATGGAACTGCGGAACTATGGGACCGTGGAACCATGGGACCGTGGAACCATGGAAATATGGGACTGTGGAACCGTGGAACCATGGGACCATGGAACCGTGGAACCATGGAACGGTGGAACCATGGAAACATGGGACCGTGGATCCATGGAACCATGGAACCATGGGACTGTGGAACCATGGAACCATGGGACCGTGGGACCATGGGACCATGGGACCGTGGACTGTGGAACCATGGGACCGTGGATCTGTGGGACCATGGGACAATGGGACTGTGGAACCATGGAACCGTGGAACCATGGGACCATGGGATCATGGGACCATGGGACCGTGGAACCATGGGACTGTGGAACCATGGAACCATGGAACCGTGGGACCGTGGGACCATGGGATCGTGGGATCGTGGGACCGTGGAACCATGGGACTGTGGGACCGAGCAACCATGGAACCATGAAACCATGGGACCATGGAACTGTGGGACAGTGGAACCATGGAACCATGGAACCGTGGGACCATGGGACCGTGGGATCATGGGACCGTGGAACCATGGAACCATGGAACCAGGGAACCGTGGAACCATGGGACCATGGAACCATGGAACCGTGGAACCATGGGACCATGGGACGGTGGAACCGTGGGACCGTGGAACTGTGGGACCATGGGACCGTGGAACCATGGAACCGTGGAACCACAGAACCATGGGACCATGGGACAATGGGACTGTGGAACTATGGAACCGTGGAAACACGGGACCATGGGACCATGGAACTGTGGGACAGTGGAACCATGGAACCATGGAACCGTGGGACCATGGGACCGTGGGATCGTGGGACCGTGGAACCATGGAACCATGGAACCAGGGAACCGTGGAACCATGGGACCATGGAACCATGGAACCGTGGAACCATGGGACCATGGGACCACGGAACGGTGGAACCGTGGGACCGTGGAACTGTGGGACCATGGGACCGTGGAACCATGGAACCGTGGAACCACAGAACCATGGGACCATGGAACCATGGGACTGTGGGACCATGGAAATGTGGAAACATGGCACCGTGGGACCATGGAACCGTGGAACCATGGGATCATGGGACCGTGGAACCGTGGGACCGTGGAACCATGGAAACACGGAACCGTGGGACCATGGGACCATGACACCATGGAACCACAGAACCATGGAACCATGGGACCGTGGAACCTTGGAACCATGGAACCATGGGACCGTGGAACCTTGGAACCATGGAAACATGGGACCATGGAACCAT
>NW_018363414.1:0-1850 GCF_002078875.1 Numida meleagris
TTCTATAGGGCCCATAGGTCAGCAGCAGCAGCAGCGCTTTATTGCGAGGGGGCGGAGCTTACACAGCGAAGGGGGCGGGGCTTAGCCAGGAGGGCGGGGCTTGAGCGCGTCACGTGAGCTGGAGGCCACGCCCACCGAGGGGGGGCGGGGCTTTGCGGCGACCCCGGGTGGGCGTGGTTTGAGCGAGGGGCGGGGCTTAAGCAAAGGGGGCGGGGCCAAGAGTTGCACGGGGGGTTCCAGTTTGGGGGGGATCCCAGTTTGGGGGTCCCAGTTCCACAGGGTCCCAGTTTGGGGGTGTCTCAGATATGGGGATCCCAGTTTGGGGGTCCCAGTTTGGGGGTCCCAATCCCACAAGGTCCCAGTTTGGGGGGGGATCCCAGTTTGGGGGTGTCCCAGTTTGGGGGATCCCAGTCCCATAGCATCCCAGTTTGGGGGGATCCCAGTTTGGGGGGGATACCAGTTCCATAGGATCCCAGTTTGGGGGGGATCCCAGTTTGGGGGCGTCCCAGTTTGGGGGGGTCCCAGTTCCATAGGGTCCCAGTTTTGGGGTTCCCAGTTTGGGGGGGATCCCAGTCCCATAGGATCCCAGTTTGGGGGCGACCCCAGTTTGGGGGTGTCCGAGTTTTGGGGGATCCCAGTCCCATAGGGCCCCAGTTTGGGGGTGATCCCAGTTTGGGGGGGTCCCAGTTTGGGATGTCCCAGTCCCATAGGGTCCCAGTTCGGGGGGGATCCCAGTTTGGGGGGGTCCCAGTTTGGGGGATCCCAGTCCCATAGGGTCCCAGTTTGGGGGGGATCCCAGTTTGGGGCTGTCCCACTTTTGGGGTTCCCAGTATGGGGGGATCCCTGTTTGGGGGTGATCCCAGTTTGGGGGTGTTCCAGTTCCATTGGATCCCAGTTTGGGGGGGATCCCAGTCCCATAGGGTCCCAGTTTGGGGGGTGATCCCAATTTTGGGGATCCCAGTCCCTCAGGGTCCCAGTTTGAGGGGGATCCCAGTTCCATAGGATCCCAGTTTAGGGGTGTCCCAGTTTTGGGGATCCCAGTTTGGGGGTCCCAGTCCAATAGGGTCCCAGTTTTGGGGGGGATCCCAGTTTGGGGGGGTCCCAGTTTTGGGGGATTCCAGTCCCATATGGTCCCAGTTCGGGGGGGTTCCCAGTTTGGGGGTCCCAGTTCCATAGGGTCCCGGTTTGGGGGGGTCCCAGTTTGGGGGTGATCCCAGTTTGGGTGTGCCAGTTCCATAGGGTCCCAGTTTGGGGGTGTCCCAGTTTGGGGGTGTCCCAGTTCCATAGGGTCCCAGTTTGGGGGGGATCCCAGTTCAATAGGATCCCAGTTTGGGGGTGATCCCACTTTGGGGGTGTCCCAGTTTCAGGTGATCCCAGTCCCATAGGGTCCCAGTTTGGGGGGGATCCCAGTTTGGGGGGGTCCCAGTTTTGGGGGTCCCAGTCCCATAGGGTCCCAGTTTTGGGGTTCCCAGTTTGGGGGATCCCAGTCCCATAGGATCCCAGTTTGGGGGCTTCCCAGTTTGGGGGTGTTCCAGTTTGGGGGGTCCTAGATTTGGAGATCCCAGTTTGGGGGGGTCCCAGTTTTGGGGGTCCCAGTCCCATAGGGTCCCAGTTTGGGGGGGTTCCCAGTTTGGGGGGGATCCCAGTCCCATAGGATCCCAGTTTGGGGGCGACCCCAGTTTGGGGGTGTCCGAGTTTTGGGGGTCCCAGTTCCATAGGGTCCCAGTTTGGGGGGGATCCCAGTTTGGGGGGGATCCCAGTTTGGGGGTGTCCCAGTTTCAGGTGATCCCAGTCCCATAGGGTCCCAGTTTTGGGGTTCCCAGTTTGGGGGTGATCCCAGTTTGGGGGTG
>NW_018363415.1:0-1907 GCF_002078875.1 Numida meleagris
GGGGGCTGCCGCTGCCCCCCAACAGCGCCGTCCCGGTGTTGGTTCGGGTGTTGGGGCTGCTCAAGGTGTTGGTCCCAGTCCCGGTGTTGGTCTGGGTGTCGGTCCTGGTCCCGGTGTCGGTTCTGGTCGCGGTGTTGGTCCAGGTGTTGGTTCTGGTCCCGGTGTTGGTTTGGGTGTTGGGGCTGCTCAAGGTGTTGGTTCCGGTCCTGGTGTTGGTCCGGGTCTTGGTCCTGGTCCCGGTGTCAGTCCTGGTCCCGGTGTTGGTCCGGGTGTTGGTCTGGGTGTCGGTCCTGGTCCCGGTGTCGGTTCTGGTCGCGGTGTTGGTCCAGGTGTTGGTTCTGGTCCCGGTGTTGGTTCGGGTGTTGGTGCTGGTCAAGGTGTTGGTTCCGGTCCTGGTGTTGGTCCAGGTGTTGGTTCTGGTCCCAGTGTTGGTCCCGGTCCCGGTGTTGGTCTGGGTCTTGGTCCTGGTCCTGGTGTCAGTCCTGGTGTTGTTCCCAGTCCTGGTGTTGGTTCCGGTCCCGGTGTTGGTTCGGGTGTTGGTGCTGGTCAAGGTGTTGGTTCCGGTCGCGGTGTTGGTCTGGGTGTTGTTTCCTGTCCTGTTGTCAGTTCTGGTCCCCGTGTTGGTTCGGGTGTTGGTCCTGGTCAAGGTGTTGGTCCTGGTCCCGGTGTTGGTCCGGGTCTTGGTCCTGGTCCCGGTGTTGGTCCGGGTGTTGGTCCTGGTCCCAGTGTTGGTCCCAGTCCCGGTGTTGGTCTGGGTCTTGGTCCTGGTCCCGGTGTCAGTTCTGGTCCCGGTGTTGGTCCGGGTGTTGGTTCTGGTCCTGGTGTTGATCCAGGTGTTGGTCCTGGTCCTGGTGTCAGTCCTGGTCCCGGTGTTGGTCCGGGTCTTGGTCCTGGTCCCGGTGTCAGTCCTGCTGTTGTTCCCGGTCCTGGTGTCAGTCCTGGTCCCGGTGTCAGTCCTGCTGTTGTTCCCGGTCCTGGTGTCAGTTCTGGTCCCGGTGTTGGTTCGGGTGTTGGGGCTGGTCAAGATGTTGGTTCTGGTCCCAGTGTTGGTCTGGGTCTTGGTCCTGGTCCCGGTGTCAGTTCTGGTCCCGGTGTTGGTTCTGGTCCTGGTGTTGGTCTGAGCGTTGGACCTGGTCCCGGTGTTGGTCCCGGACACCGGTGTTGGTCCTGGTCCTGGTGTTGGTCTGGGTCTTTGTCAGTCCTGGTCCCGGTGTCAGTCCTGCTGTTGTTCCCGGTCCTGGTGTTTGTCCTGGTCCCGGTGTTGGTTCTGGTCCCGGTGTTGGTCTGAGCGTTGGTCCTGGTCCCGGTGTCCGTTCTGCTGTTGTTCCCGGTTCTGGTGTTGGTTCTGGTCCCGGTGTTGGTCCGGGTGTTGGTTCTGGTCCCGGTGTTGGTCTGAGTGTTGGTCCTGGTCCGGGTGTTGGTCCTGGTCCTGGTGTCCGCCCTGGTCCCGGTGTTGGTCCTGGTCCCAGTGTTGGTCCTGGTCCCGGTGTTGGTCCTGGTCCCGGTGTTGGTCTGGGTGTTGGTTCTGATCCCGGTGTTGGTCCGGGTGCTGGTCCTGGTCCTGGTGTTGGTCCTGGTGTTGTTCCCGGTCCTGGTGTCAGTTCTGGTCCCGGTGTTGGTCTGAGCGTTGGTCCTGGTCCCGGTGTTTGTCCCGGACACCGGTGTTGGTTCTGGTCCCGGTGTTGGTCCGGGTGTTGGTCCTGGTCCGGGTGTCAGTTCTGGTCCCGGTGTCGGTCCCGGTTTCGGTCCCGGTGTTGATTACAGTCCCAGTGTCAGTCCAGTGTCAGTCCTGGTCCCGGTGTTGGTCCCGGTGTTGGTTCTGGTCCCGGTGTTGGTCCCAGTCCCGGTGTCAGTCCTGGTCCCGGTGTTGTTCCCAGTATTGTTCCCAGTCCCGGTGTCAGTCCCGG
>NW_018363416.1:0-1844 GCF_002078875.1 Numida meleagris
TGGGTCGCTGTGGGTCTGGCTGTGGGGCAGGGATGATCCAGGCGCTGGGCGGCTTCTTCTATGGGTCTCTATGGGTCTCTCTATGTCTCTCTATGTCTCTCTACGTGTCTCTATGACTCTCTGTGACTCTCTATGGGTCGCTATGGGTCCCGCTATGGGTCGCTATGGGTCTGGCTGTGGGGCAGGGATGATCCAGGCGCTGGGCGGCTTCTTCTATGGGTCTCTATGGGTCTCTCTATGTCTCTCTATGTGTCTCTGTGACTCTCTCTGGGTCGCTGTGGGTCCCGCTATGGGTCGCTATGGGTCTGGCTGTGGGGCAGGGATGATCCAGGCGCTGGGCGGCTTCTTCTCGTACTTCGTGATCCTGGCGGAGAACGGCTTCCTGCCCTCGTGCCTGGTGGGGATCCGCCTCAGCTGGGACGACCGCACCATCAACGACCTGGAGGATTCCTACGGCCAGCAGTGGGTGCGTGGGGGGCGGCGCTATGGGGCGGTGCTATGGGGCGGTGCTGTGGGTCGGTGCTATGGGGCGGTGCTGTGGGTCGGTGCTATGGGGCAGCTGCTGTGGGTTGGTGCTATGGGGCGGCGCTGTGGGTCGGTGCTGTGGGCAGTGCTGTGGGTCGGCGCTATGGGGTGGTGCTGTGGATCGGTGCTATGGGGCAGTGCTGTGGGTCGGCGCTATGGGGCGGTGCTGTGGGGCGGTGCTGTGGGGTGGTGCTGTGGGGCGGTGCTATGGGGCAGTGCTGTGGGTCGGTGCTGTGGGGCGGTGCTATGGGGCAGTGCTGTGGGGCGGCACTATGGGTCGGCGCTATGGGGCAGCTGCTGTGGGTCGGTGCTGTGGGGCGGTGCTGTGGGGCGGTGCTATGAGGCGGCGCTATGGGGCGATGCTATGGGTCGCTGCTACGGGGTGGCGCGGTGCTATGGGGCAGTGCTGTGGGTCGGTGCTATGGGGCACTGCTATGGGGCGGCACAGCGCTATAGGGCGGCGCTGTGGGGCGGCACTGTGGGGCGGTGCTGTGGGTTGGCGCTATGGGGCGGTGCTGTGGGTCGCTGCTATGGGGCGGCACGGTGCTATGGGGCGGTGCCATGGGGCACTGCTATGGGGTGATGCCCTGGGGCAATGCCCTGGGGCACTGCTGTGGGGCGGCACTATGGGTCGCTGCTATGGGGCGGCGCTATGGGGCGGCGCGGTGCTATGGGGCAGCGCTATGGGGGTGATGCCCTGGGGCAATGCTATGGGTCGCTGCTATGGGGCGGGGCGGCGCTATGGGGCGCTGCTATGGGGCGTCGCGGCGCTATGGGGCGGCGCTATGGGGCGGTGCGGCGCTATGGGTCTCTGCTATGGGGCGTCGCGGCGCTATGGGGCGTCGCGGCGCTATGGGGCGGCGCTATGGGGCAGCGCTATGGGTGCGATGCCCTGGGGCAGTGCTATGGGGCGCTGCTATGGGGCGTCGCGGTGCTATGGGGCGGCGCTATGGGGCGTCGCGGTGCTATGGGTCGCTGCTATGGGGTGGGTCGGCGCTATGGGTCGCTGCTATGGGGCGGGGCGGCGCTATGAGGCGGCGCTATGGGGCGGCGCTATGGGGCGGCGCTATGGGGCGGCGCTATGGGGCGGCGCTATGGGGCGGCGCGGCGCTATGGGGCGGCGCTATGGGGCGGCGCGGCGCTATGGGGCGGCGCTATGGGGCGGTGCAGCGCTATGGGGTGGCGCTATGGGGCGGCGCGGTGCTATGGGGCGGCGCTATGGGTCGCCGCTATGGGTCGCCGCTATGGGGCGGCGCTGTGGGTCACTGCTATGGGGCGGGGCGGCGCTATGGGGCGGCGCTGTGGGTCACTGCTATGGG
>NW_018363417.1:0-1905 GCF_002078875.1 Numida meleagris
GGAGTAATCCAGTCAGGTTGCATTGCTGTACTTCGTGCCCCAGACCTCTCCTTGGGTTCTAGAGCCCAGTAGCAGGTGGCCCTGGGGTTGCTATCCCCTCCCACGGCTGTCCATCCTCCCAACCCGAGGCTGTCCGTGCTCGCTCAGACGGAGTCTCTCAGTCACGGATGCAGTGGAAGCAGATCTCTCTTATTCCCCGGGACGCTCCCGGTATTATACCCGTACACCCGACAGCATCCGCGACACGTGCAGGTTCCCTAACTTCTGTCCAATCACAGCCTCGATCACTCGCTGTGCACGAGGCTCCGCATCCAATCACAGTCTCCGTCACGCACCGTGCACGAGGCTCTGTGTCGTGGGCTGCCTGCCCTTCTTCTGGTCGGTTCTTCTTTTTTCTAAATCCTTCTTTGACTGCACGGGTACTTTCCATGCTTTCGGAGCTTCGCGGTTCATTTGGTCACACGCGCACGCGCAATAGCTATTCTTGTGTAGCAGCATTGAGTACTAACCAGTGGCTACTGCTTAATAAGCAGCCGTTGAGACCCACATCCTGGAGGACCTGATTGGCAGGGAGTCAGATGGCACTGAGGAGCCAATGGGCTGTGAGGCAGCGTTCATTGTAATCTGGACTTGAACCCCAAGCTTAAAAGAGCTCTAAAGGTTCTAAAGTAAGATGTACCGTTGATTTACGTTATCCCCCTTGGTTTATGTCTTCATCCCCCTTCATTTACGCCATCATTCCCCTTCGTTTATGCCATCATCCCCCTTTGTTTACGTCATCTGATCCTCTGAAAGTCAGTAAGCAATGAATTTCTTATTAAGACACAAAGACTGCTGCTGTTTTGAGATTGAAGCAGTACAATTGGGTTTTAGAGAGCCTGCTGATAGGCTGATCTCTGGCTTAAAGAGTAGAGGTTTGAAGGTATTAAGTTGCATTTTTTTCCTCAGTAGTTATTTCTGGGATGTGCTAACATCGCAAATAGTTAAACTATCAATAGTTATTACCCTCCTTGTTTTTCTTTTTCCCTTTTCTTTCTGGGACACTATAGAGCTGTTGAATTAAATGTGGCGATCAGAGGGTTTTACTGTGTTGTGAAAGTCACGGTTTGTACTGAGGTGCTGCTGTAGCCTTCACAGACGGTGCTGGCGCCAAATCATTCATTGGTGCTTGGCATCACCTTGAACCAATAATGTGCTTCGCTTTTTTTTATTTTTTCCTTTCTCTGCTTGTCTGTTTTGCTGTGTTAGAATGAGGGGTAAGATGGATGTTTTCCGCCACTGCAGCAAAAGGAGAGATATTCCTTCCAGAAAAGCTCTGGCAAAGCTCAGGATTCAATGTGCAGGTTATAGTCAATGGAAATTCAGTCTTTTGTTCGACGGAATCTGGGGAGATACTCAGCAGGCCTTTCCTTCAGTGCTGGCTGATAAACTCTGCAGGTTACACAACTTGTGTTAAGTAGATCTCCACCAGCTCTTGTGGGAACTCCACCTGCTCGCTCACACAGTTATCTACATTCAGGTATTTTAAAATGGAAGCTGAATCTTACTCAGTATTGTATCATATCCAGAGCATTCCCGTTGTACTGATGGGCACAGGAAAAAAATGCTTATGAGTATCTATTAAATCACTGCAGTCTTAACTCTGACACCAGCAGAGTCCACAGTCCCCAGCATTCACACCATTTCAAAGTTTTCCAGAGCCTGCAGAGGTAGCACAGAAAACGATGCTCAGAAGTGTTTCATGCTCCGCTGCTGCTTTTAGCTTTGTCTGTATTCCATGGGCTTTCACTTGGTTTGTATGAACTTCAGCCTCTAATTGAACTAGGATTTAGTTTACATGAGTTTGAGAAATAGGCACCTGCGATGTTCCTGTGGCCAATACTTCGATGTGATTCTCTTCTGCAG
>NW_018363418.1:0-1904 GCF_002078875.1 Numida meleagris
AAGAACATATGAAAATCTTAGAAGAACATATGAAAATCTTAGAAGAACATATGAAAATCTTAGAAGAACATATGAAAATCTTAGAAGAACATATGCCATCACAAACCCGCATCGTATCACAGAATAGGGCTTATCGCCTCACAATACTTTAATATTAAGCACAGCCATCTGTTCTATGTCATAATTCTATTAATTAATACTTCGTTAAGCAGAAAAATAAATAAGATGGAAAAATCTCACATATTCAGCACCACTCCAAATGAAGCTCATGCAACATTTTAGCAACAAAATATTGATTGCAGGTACAGAGAGGCAGTTTATCTGTTAGGTTGGTGATCAGTTCTAGTTATCATTCATTAGGACTGAAACATATTTCAAATGAGAAACTTGCAAAGAAATACATCTGAGAGATGGAAAAGGCAAGAACTCCAAAGTCACTGAATTCTACTCAATGCATTTTAAAAATATCTGCAAAATGTTTTTTGTTGTTGTTTGGGTTTTCAGGGTTTGGGTTGTTGGTTTTTTCAGGGGGGAGGCGGGGGGTGCGGAGGGGATCTCTTGCCACAGCACCTGAAATTAATTTTTGAGGGGAGGGAATGAAAGGGAAGCTTTGCTGTATTTACACGTTAGAGTATTTGCTGGTCAAGGCATGGTTAAAAAAAAAGCATTCCTCTATTCCAGGATGGCGCTTTCCAGGGACACTATGCACAAGCTCCCAGGTGTGAACAACTCAGAAGTGACAGCATTCCCCTGGTGCAGGTACGTGCCAGGTACCTGCGTACATAGACTAGTTCTCTGTCTTAAGTAAACTGAGTCTTGCTGTAGGATGGATTCTCATTCTTGTTTCACCAAGCTGGAAGTAAATGCTAAAAACAGCCACTTTTTACTGCCATTTTAAAATGTAAATTTCTCCAGTATTTAGAAACGCTACATTTCAGCAAATTAATTAGAAGTGGAAAAAAAAAAGAAAGTTGTTTTTTTGATTACCTATTTCATAGAACCATAGAATCCTTAGAGTTGGAAGGGACCGTCAAGGTCAAAGCAATTTCAAGCAATGCTTCGACTTATTGAAAAGGGGACAGACGAACAAGATAAGCACGGAGACCTTCACTTGAAATATACGCAGCAGAGACAGTCCAGTGCATTTTGCAGAGCAATTCGGTTTAACAAGTTCAAAGAATACTTTCTTCTTCAAAGTCAAATTTCACCACCACCGGCCGGGCTGTGTTCCACTTCTTTTGATTCCTGTCCTCAATGAACTCCTGGTAAGGATCTTTCTTTGAAATAGCTTTCTTTGAGCGTACATAACCAAAAAAGACAGTTAATGCCAGGAAAGAGTAAAACAACATGACAAAGAGGATGAAGAAATAGGCATTGTCATATGGTTTGTATTGTGGCTCTTTTTGTTCTGTAGCATTTTTCTTTGTGTCCAGGTTCCTTTCCAGAAGCTGTAGAACACATTGAGAGATGAGAGAAGCTAGAGCTGTTTGGTTCATGTTGGTGAATTAAAAAGCATGCAAGAAAACACAGAGGAGAATGAGCATGTAGGGGCCCCAAGCGATGCTTCACTGAAGTGGGAATCTATCCACTGGCTTTTACAGGACTTGGATCTGGTCTGCAATCATTTCCTCTTTTGGTAAGGAATGCTGTAAAGCACTTATTGGGTCTCAGTCATTTGATAATGAGGCATTTGGCTGATAAGCCTGCCCTGCCTATGAAGTGAAGTCTATTAATAATAACAAAAATGGAACAATAACAAATCCTTGAGACATACGTCTGCCAGGCAGTTTTAAATGTGTGATTATTTTCCTCTTCCCTCACTATATTTGAGGAGCAGATCTGCTTCAGTCACTAAGCGAAAAGCTCTTAAAAGCATCCGTTGAATATGCTTGGGGGGGGGGGGG
>NW_018363419.1:0-1904 GCF_002078875.1 Numida meleagris
CTGACTTGAGCATGCAAACGTAACAAACAAACAAACAAAACAAAAGCGATCTCACACCAAAAGCCCTTTCCGTTCATGGATTTATGGTCTTTCAGTCAAATACGCAGGCCGACTTTGCATGCCCTTTACCGCTAGGGAGACAAGAACAAGAGAATTCGGGTCAATAAAAGCCGGCGGTTTTCCGTACCTCTGCAGCACTTTCTTGGTGGAGGTGTTTATTTTGTGAAGATGGAGTTCAAGGCTAACAAACAGCAATGGTCCAAGTCAGGTGTTCCCAATACTGCATCAACTTAGATGTGTTGGACATTCAGTCTTCAGATACCATTCCGTACGTCCCTCAGTCCGCCTTGAAAAGAGGAAGCCTCATTTTTTTTACGCACGGGTCATCTCGATTGCTTCTTCCACATCTGACAAAGAGGTAGAGCAGATGCTCTGTTCTGAATGTGAAAGTCGGGAGGGAGTGTTCGGATGCAGGGAGGTCACCCTTGAAAAAACGCGCCCATCGGTCATCTAGGATAATGAGGTGTTTTAGCCTGAGAAGGGATTTGCTTCTGTCATCTCAGGGCTCGTGAGCTTGTGTAACTTAGTTTCTAATGCTTAACTTAAAAGAAAATGACTGTGTTTTCTACTTCCTCCCTCAGCTGTAATGAACACAGCTCTCCTGTTCAGAGAGCAGCGTGCAAGTCAGTCAGGAGCAAGCTCCACTCTGTGAAGAAAGAGCATGTAATAAGTAACCACTCCGACCACAGAAAATAACTTTTTCAGCTTGTAGTTGAAGCTTTTCAGGAACCATTTCCACTTTTGGATTGTTGTGAAGCTGTTGCTGATACAGATCCATATGGTCTCTATAGGCTGCTCTCCATTTTGGATGCATGTGAAGCTGGATGGGATAATAAGGCACTGTGATGGAGGTAGCACACCATTTCCTAACCATGACTAACAACTGTATGTCCTTACAAATTCTTTTCTCTTTTTACGTAGAAACAGAAGGTGTTCTTCAGCTTTTAATGACACTTTTCTGAAGTAATTTTTTCTTCACAGGCAATGAAGAAAGTAGTTACAGTCTTCCACTGTGACCGCTAACGTGATCTTCAGCGTCATAGAATCGTAGAATCACCCAGGTTGGAAATGACCCCCAAGACCATCTAGTCCAACCATCCACCTACACCAGTATTTTGCCACCACACCACCAGTGCAACATCTAAACGTTTCGTGAGCACCTCCAGGGACGGTGACCCAACCGCCTCCCTGGACCGCCGGTTCCAGCACCTGACCACTCTTTTGGAGAAGAAACGTTTCCTAATATCCAACCTGAGCCTCCTCTGGCACAGCCTGAGACCAGTGCCTCTAGTCCTATCGCTAGTGACGCGGGAGAAGGGGCCCACTCCCCAGCCCACAACAGCCTCCTTTCACAGAGTTGTAGACAGCGATAAGACGTCCCCGGAGCCTCCTCTTCTCCAGACTGAACAACCCCAGTTCCCTCAGCTACTGCTCGTGAGCTTGCTCACTCTGCCGCAAGCCTGTAGCAATACATGGGGTTGTTGCGGCCAAAGTGCAAGACTTGACACTTGATCTTGTTGAACTTCCTCCCTTTGGCCTCAGACCAGCTATCCAGCCTGTCCAGATCCTTCTGTAGGACCTTCCAACCCTCAGCAGATAGACGCTTGCTCCCAACGTGGTGTCATCTGCAAACTTACTGAGGGTGCACTCAATCCCCTAATCCAGACCATCAGGAAAGGTATCA
This sequence comes from Numida meleagris, assembly GCF_002078875.1. NCBI lineage: Eukaryota > Metazoa > Chordata > Aves > Galliformes > Numididae > Numida > Numida meleagris. Next base: position 1,745 of record NW_018363419.1, read on the forward strand.
AACAGGTCTGTCCCCAGTACTGACCCACGAGGAACACCACTGGTGACCGGTCGCCAGCTGGATTTAACTCCATCCACCACCACTCTCTAGGCCTGGCCATGCAGCCAGTTCTTTACCCAGCAAAGACGGCACCTGTCCAAGCCATGGGCTGCCAGCTTCT
>NW_018363420.1:0-1033 GCF_002078875.1 Numida meleagris
GAGCCAGATTACAACCTGGCCCTGCTGCGATGGCTTTAGATACTGGCCCACGACAAACAAGAACAGGGACAAAGACCAGGTGCTCCTGAAGAGCAGTGTCCAGTGGAGAGCAAGTGCCCAACTCTCTTCCTGACCACCTCTCTGACCATGCCTCCGTTTGATGGATATGGCCCTGGCAGTGCCATCTGGCTCCGGGTGACAGCCACTTGTGTGTGGAGATTGTTCTTTTGGAAAGAACAGGATGAAGCTCAGCCTGACTCCCTTGCTGGCCATTGCTCTGACCCTCTTCCTGGCCATCGCTCTCACCATGTCTCCACTTGCTGGATATGGCCCTAGCTGCGCCAGCTGTCTCAGCATGGTCAGGAAGAGGGACAAAAAGCTGGTCCTTCCCGATGAACAGCGTCCAGATGAGACTAAGAGCGAGAGCACAACATGGCCATGCTGCTTTGGCTTAACCACCTGCCCCGTCAGGAACAAGAATGGGGACAATAAGCAGGTTCTTTCTGAGGAGCAGTGTGCAGTTGAGATCAAGAGCCAGAGCTCAACATGGCCGTGCTGGTTTGGCCTAAGAGACTGCCCTGTCCAGAAAGAGGACGGGAACACAAATCAGGTGCTTCCCAAAGACCAGCGTCCCCATGAGACCATGAGCCAGACATCCACCGGGCCCTGCTGGTCTGGCCAAAGAGACTGGCACACGACAAAAAAGAACAGGGACAAAAACCACATCCTTCCTGAGGAGGAGTGACCAGATAAGACCAAGAGCCAGATTTCCATCTGGCCCTGCTGCGTTGGCCTTAGATACTGGCCCACGACAAACAAGAACAGGGACAAAGACCAGGTCCTTCCTGAGGAGCAGTGTCCACATAAGACCAAGAGCCAGACCTGCACCTCGCCCTGCTGGTTTGGACTAACCACCTGCCCCATCAGGATTGAGGATGGGAACAAAGACCAGGTGCTCCCAAAGAGCAGCGTCCAGTGGAGAGCAAGTGCCCAACTCTCTTCCTGACCATCTCTCTGACCATGCCTCCGTTTG
>NW_018363420.1:2648-4905 GCF_002078875.1 Numida meleagris
AGGCCCTACAGAGAGATCTGGACAGGCTGGATCTCTGGGCTGAAGCCAATGGGATGAGGTTCAACAAGACCAAGTGCCGGGTCCTGCACTTTGGCCACAACAACCCCAGGCAACGCTACAGGCTTGGGGCAGAGTGGCTGGATGGTTGTGTGGAGGAAACCAACCTGGGGGTATTGGTCGATGCTCAGCTCACCATGAGCCAGCAGTGTGCCCAGGTGGCCAAGAAGGCCAATGGCATCCTGGCTTGGATCAGAAATAGCGTTGCCAGTAGGAGTTGAGAAGTCATTGTCCCTCAGTACTCAGCCCTGGTGAGGCCCCACCTCAAGTACTGTGTTCGGTTTTGGGCCCCTCACTGCAAGAAAGACATTGAGGCCCTGGGGCATGTTCAGAGGAGGGTGACGAAGCTGGTGAGGGGTCTGGAGCACAGGCCTTATGAGGAGCGGCTGAGGGAGCTGGTGTTGTTCAGTCTGGAGGAGGCTCAGAGGAGACCTTACTGCTCTCTATAACTACCTGAAGGGAGGGTGCAGTGAGCTGGGGGTCAGCCTCTTCTCTCTTGTAACTAGTGACAGGACGAGGGGGAATGGCCTCAAGTTGCGCCAGGGGAGATTTAGGCTGAACGTTAGGAAATACTACTTTTCTGAAAGAGTGGTCAGGCGCTGGAATGGGCTGCCCAGGGAGGTGGTTGAGTCACCGACCCTGGAGGTGTTCAAGAAACATTTAGATATACCATTGAGAGACAGGGTTTAGTGGGGTTATTGGTGGTAGGTGGATGGTTGGACTGCTTGTAGGTCTTTTCCAACCTAGCTCATTCTATGATTCTATGAAAGTAAGTAAGATAGCAGACAGGGCTAAAGGCTAAACAGGATGCTCCTTCGGTATGCGTAGCTAATCTTGTCACATCGGGGAGAGTTAAGGAACCCCTTGTCTGTTACCACTGTTGTTTGGAAGAACTTGAAGCCAATTAACTGTGAGGGGATTTACTGCTTGGAGTGGAGGATATATAAGATTTATGTTGAACACAATAAAGCAGTGCTTATTATTCTGATGCTACAATGACAGAGAATTCTGTAACTGGACTAAGCGCCAACACATCCCAGCTGAAACTAAGACAAATGCTTCCACAAAATCTTCATAGATTCCACCACCTCCCTGGGCAGCCTCTTCCAACACCTGACTGGATCGATGGGCCAACTTAAACAGTTTGAGTTTCCGTAGGGCCAATAGGATCATTGAGCAGTCCAAGCATCAAATCGCGTATCTATCCAATTTGGAGAGAAGGATGTTTTGGGGTATCGTGTCAAAGGCCTTCCTGAAGTCCAGGTAAATGACACCACTGGCTCTTCCCCTGTCCATTGATGCCGTAACACTGTCATAGAAGGCCGGTACATTGTGGCCAGGGCACGCAGGGAATCCAATGGCCGGTGCAGGGGAAAGGCACTGTGACAACACAGAGCGGGACATGGCATCAGTCCTTGTCAAGTCAAGATGGCAGCCTCCCCCAACTCAGACACTTGGGGCAGCCGCTCCGTCCTGGTACTCACTGCCGGAGCTCCGTTCTGGGTAACATCCACTTGTGTGTTGTGATTGGTCTTTGGCAGAGAACATAATGAAGCTGATCCTGACTCTCTTCCTGGCCATGGCTCTGACCCTCTTCCTAACTACCGCTCTGACCATGCCCCCATTTGATGGATATGTCCCTAGCTGTGCCAGCAGTCTCAGCATGGTCAGCAAGTGGGACAAAAAGCTGGTCCTTCCCAAGGAGCAGCGTCCAGATGACACCAAGAGCCAGACCTCAACATGGCCCTGCAGGTTTAGCCTAACAGACTACCGCATCGGGAACGAGGACGGGAACAAGAACCAGGTCCTTCCCGATGAGCAGGGTCCAGATGAGACGAAGAGCCAAAACTCAACATGGCCATGCTGCTTTGGCCAAAGCACCTGCCCCGTCAGGAACAAAAATGGGGACAATGTGCAGGTAACCACATCCTTACTGAGGAGCAGTGTCCAGATGAGACCAAGAGCCAGAGCTCAACATGGCCATGCTGGTTTGGCCTAAGAGACTGCCCTGTCCAGAAAGAGGACGGGAACAGAAATCAGGTGCACCCCGAAGACCAGCGTCCCCATGAGACTGTGAGCCAGACATCCACCTGGCCCTGCTGCTTTGGCCTTAGATACTGGCCCACGACAAACAAGAACAGGGACAAAAACCAGGTCCTTCCTGAGGAGCAGTGTCCAGATAAGACCAAGAGCCAGACCT
>NW_018363421.1:0-1903 GCF_002078875.1 Numida meleagris
TATGTAAATAGGTAGGTAGGTAGGTAGGTAGGCTAGTAGATAGATAGATAGATAGATGCACAAAGAAAAAGCTATTGGATTGAATAGTTTAGGTCCTCTCTACACTCTTATTGATGGGCTTTTGTTTGCTCACGAATTTCCCACACACAAATACGTTCTCCATGGTAATGAGCTCAAGACCTACCATTGGGTGAGCCATGAGTCATTTCCTCCTCCCAGCTGATGACTCTTTCTCCACCTGGATGGCTTTCTAATACTTCTGCCGCTACTTCACTTCTACATTTTGCTCCTGCAGACAGCATGCTGCTGCTTCCCTTACTCATTGCAACTTCATACTGGTCCCGTAAGTGCTGTTTCCTTTCTCCTCTCCCCGCTGTGCATGGAGAACACAGTCCCAGCTCCAGAGCTTGGGGGTTCCTCACCTTCACACAGATTCTCTCTGTCCCCTTGCAGGTGGAGATGCACAGGCTGTACCGGTGCAAAGCCCGGCAGAGCACAGGCTGGTGGAGGGCAGCTCAGTCACCATGACATGCCAGCTGAGTGGTGTAACCTATGTGCACTGGTACAGGCAGCTTCCTGGGGAGCCACCCAAGAGGATACTGTATATGTCGGGATCCTCACCTACCTTTGACAACAGCAACGATAGACAGAAGTTTCAAGTGCAGAAAAATCCTTCCAACTATGTTCTGACAATAAAGAAATCAACCCAGGGGGATACCGGTACTTACTATTGTGCATATTGGTATAATCGAGGCTTCACAGCATTAGATGGGCAAAGATAAGCCGTACAAAAAGGCATTTGGCACTCTGAACCTCAAGCTCTCAACTCCCACCAGATGCAGACACTTGTTTATCTCACCTTTCTCTGATGCTTTTCTGCAGCAGGAAAGGAGAAGCAGAAGATTAACATGGCAACTGCTAAATTGATTATGCTAATTAATACTCAGAATACTTTTTCCATACTTACACATATCTGTAACGTGCAGAAACTGGACGGTCTTGGTCACTTAAGGTTATAAACAGGTGACTTTGCTGTTATGGTGAAGAACTGACTGTACGCTGAGCACTCACCTGACAGTGAACGCAGACTGTCTGTGCCTGTGAACAAAGAGTAAGTGTAAATTTCCCTTCTTGCTTAAAGTTCTTGGAGCAAGCCGAGAAACATATCTCAGTCCCCTTGGGGCTCTCTCTTGAAAAAACACACACGTACAAATCAATAAGAGAAAACTACATCATCTTCTATATCCTCCTCCTTATTTTCTTCTGCTGTCTTCCCTTACTTTTCACTTACTACCAACTCCTACTACAGCCCAGAAAGCCCAGTTCTATGGTCACGATTTCTCTCCTGATGCGTCCGGACAGAACTTAACTCTTTCGCCGTGGCCAGGCCTCCAACATGCCCTTTGAGCCAGGTGTACTGAATTCTAAAATTAGGGTCTACAGTCAAAGCCACTTTTCATCGTGCCAGGAAAGCTGGCATTTGTCTGTCAGTTAGCTCCAAAAACTGAGTACTGAATTTGAATAGAATACACAAGCACAATATCCCGAGAGATACTCCACTAGGGCGTCTGGAAATTCAGCCTCACAGAGATTTCCATAGTGGTGGTTTTGCAAGTCTCTGAACGTAGCTTGTGCTGGACGTGCCTTTATGCCTTTCAGTCCTCAGATTTAGCAAGGGTGCTTTGCATTTCTCTGAAAAGCAGGCAGGACCACCACCTTCTAACCAACCTCAGCAATCTCTGATCTTGCTCCTTTCCCACGTGGCTCTAGCTTCTTCACAAGCACAGCCCCCCATTGTCATGCGCAGAAAAAACATCACTGGAGACTTCTTCTCCCACTCAGTGCTGTCCCCATCTGGGGCCCCGCTCACACATCTCCGAGTCTCAGCGGCAGCTGAGTGGGA
>NW_018363422.1:0-1902 GCF_002078875.1 Numida meleagris
TGATGTCAAATTGGTTGTTGTGCTTGATATCTGCTGCTTTTGTTTCAAACGTTGCATGAAGCAAGCTTAGCTTGGGAAAACAATTTTTGTTTCAGGAGTTGTTCAAACTGAGACTATGAAAAACAATTTATTTTTGAAGTTTGTTCCCTAGCAAATCCAACCAATAGTTTATGTACATGCAAAAACATTCATACAAATATCCATACAAACTGTTGTGGTTTAATCACTCCTGTGTAGTCTTTAAAACTGAATGCTAAGTGTTTGAAGAATTATTTTTTAGGATTTAAGCATATTTCTTTCTGTTCACAGAAAATGCACAAAAAGAAATTCAACAAGGTAAGTCTGACGGTGTTTTTTCCTAGTGATTTCCCTCTATAAATATATAATTCTTTAGGAATAGGTGAAGGTTGAGCTCAGGAAATATTTGTAGCTGTACTGTTTTTGCAAAATAAAATTTAAAAAGTCATTAAGTTGCCCTTCATATTGTCCATGTGAAGATTAATACCTTAGAGCATCTGATTTCAGGAGTATTTTTGGTCAGTATTTGAGCTTGCAAACTGCTCTGTCAGTGAATTCGTATAATTTAATGTATTCTTAATTTGGGATTATGGTTTGTGATTAATTTCAATTTATAAGGAAAAGAAGTTTTAAGCTCCAGAGCCTCAAATATAAAAGAAAATATACAGTTTTCTGATCTCTTTATGAAAAACCTAGGTGTTTTGTTACTGGTTAGGACTGCGTTGTACAAATATTAAGCCAGAATTCTGTTTTGACTCGGGGCATGCAAATTGTGTCAGAGAAGGAAAAGAATTAATGTTCTAATATTTAAATAAAATATTTTTCAGATATAGATGAACTCAAAAGGAAACTGGGTAAGAGCATATTTTGACTTCTCTTTGTTATGCTGGTTTTGAATATTGGTTAGTTAGAAGAACTCTTTACTCTTTTTTTTTTTTTTTTTAAGTATCATGACAGAGGGGCTACATTGAAAATGTTCTTTCACTCCAGAATTTCAATTAATTGAAGACAGCAATAGCAGTTAATATTAATACCACCTGGTTTTAGCCCATGGATTTTATATATCTAGTCTAAGCTAATTGTCAAGACTCTACAGTAAATATACAAGGATAGGTGTCTTCAGCAGACAATTTACCCTATCAATTTTCATGACCTACTCATGTGCCTTAAATTTTATTCTGAGCTTAATATTAGGCCTCACTTCCCCAAATGAACGCATTCCTCAGTGCTGAAATTCTCAATCAGATTTTCTGAATTTTCATATTGAGAAATGAATTTCACTGTTATTTCTGCTTTGTTTCTTTACATTTCAGAAGAGCAGAAGAGGAAATTTCAGAAGGGTAAATTAACTTTTTTTAAAACTTTTCATTTGGTATCACATGTTATTCTAATAAAATAGTTGTGTTTTCTGCAATTTTGAATAACAGAATTGGAAAATACTTTTAGAATTTATAACTTGCGAAGGTTAACTTCCCTAATCCAACCAAAATATAATTTGATTTTTTTTGTTATGCATGTGTAAACACCATCCCTCTTTTAATCTAAAGTTGTGTGTATATATATTTATATCTATGTATCTCTATATAAAGAGCATCTATCGATCTAACTAAATATAACTATCTGTATGTAACTATATATAAGTATCTATTTAGATGTTCTATATACTGATTAGTTCTATATACTGATTAGTCCCATACAAAAAGTGTTCTATAATTTTAATATTCTGTAATTCTATGAGTGTAGCATAATTCACCTGTTATAGTCTTCCTAACTTCTTATGGGCTTTTAATTTTGTTTCTTTGTAGAAAATGAGGATGCAGAGAAAAAAATTGGTAAGGATAATGTTAACTTTGAAAAGTCCTTAAAAATCATTTAAGTTTTGTT
>NW_018363423.1:0-1840 GCF_002078875.1 Numida meleagris
CAGAGCCTACCTTACACATGTTGGATTGCAAATGACTTTTGCAGATGATCCATTCCAACCTCCTCTCCTGTGTGTTGCAGGCTCACCTAGATGAGGTTTCTATGTGGCATACATCACCCATTCTAGGTCTTGCCTAGCACAAGGAGTTCTCAGATCAGTCTTGCCCTTAGCTTTTTAATTATGTTTATTTTTACTTCTGACTAGTTCAGCTGTTGACTGCTTTTGTGAGGTAACAGGCATGTATCCACCAAATAGCAACACTACAACTTGAGAAGATGTAGTGCTGGACTCCACAACTATCCAGTGGCTCTCCCAGCTCACCTTCCTAGAGCCACAAGTTGGACACCAGGAAGTGGCAGTGAGGATGACAGCAGCAGTGGTGAGCAATTCCTAGGGTTGTGGGTGTGGGGTAAGGTCTTGGGAGTGAAGGGAACTAAACAGCAGAATTCTGAATGAAGCCTCCCTCCTGGACTGGCTGGGAAAGTTCTGTTGGAGCTGACTTTTCCTCCTTATTCCATCACTTCTTCCCAGAAGAGCTTCCCAGTCACTGGCACACAAGTGAAATGCAGAATCAGTGTTGTTCAGTGCACATATCCAGCTCTTGTGCTCTTTGTGTTGCCATGGAGCACAATCAGACCCTTTGGCTCATGGAGATCACACCTAGAACTAGGCGTGGGTTTTCACACCTAGATGAAACAACAGAGCTCAAAGTGAGAGAATGGGATGTCTTCGGGTGTCATGATGTGGACCATGGGGACATGTGCATACACTGTCTAACAAAAAAGCCATGAGCAAAGGCATTTCTGAAAAGATCCTATGCTGAACTCCATGCCTTCACTGGAACAGAGTGGAAGTGTCTCATGAGCAGCAAACCTTTACACAACTGGTTTGTCTACAGTGAGTAACTATCACCAACCAAAAACACACACAGGGACAGCATTTGATCTCAAACACTAATTACGATTTTCACAGGGAATCAATGGCTTTACTTAAAACTGCAACACCTGCAAAGCAAAACACAACAAAAAAACCCACAAGCAAATAAACAAACAAACAGAAAAATCCCAGAAAACCAAACCAGAAAAAAACCAAAAAACTAAGCTAGAGATTGCAAGGCAGAGTGCAGGAATGTAATCCAACCATCAGCTCTGTGCAGGGCTGGCTGCCAAAATAGGGGTTGGTTGCTTGGACCTTTGCCCATCTGACTTTTGAAAAAGCTGTAGGAGAATCCATGTGTCCCTGAGAAAAAAACACTCACTAAGATTTTTAGTTTCCTGGTCCTATATGCCTTCAGTCTCATCTTCCCTTGAGAATGTCCAACCAGAAACTGCTGCTGCCCACTCAACAAACCATGCATTAGACAGTGGAAGCTCATGAGCCCCCTTGTCTTCTCTCCTCTAGCCTTAAGACATCCTGATATCTGAACATTTCCCAGTCTATGTGTGTCCTTTCTTCCTGAAAACACCCCTTGCAGTACTTCTTCCCCAAGAGAAGGAGATTTTGTGGGAGGTATTCAGATGAGTCTAAAAAAGAGGTTAAAAATTTGCTGGCTGCCAGAGCAATATCAAATCATGGAATCATAGAATCATAGAATCACCAAGGTTGGAAAAGACCTACAAGATCATCCAGTCCAACTGTCCACCTATCACCAATAGTTTGCACTAAACTATGTCCCTCAACACAACGTCTAAAGGTTTCTTGAACATCTCCAGTGTCAGTGACTCCACTGCCTCCCTGGGCAGCCCTGCAGAGCCTGACCACTCTTTCAGAAAAGTAGTATTTCCTAACATCCAACCTGAATCTCCTCTGGTGCAACTTGAGGCCATTCCCTCTCCCCCTG
>NW_018363424.1:0-1842 GCF_002078875.1 Numida meleagris
TGTGCCTCACTCACCTGCCTGTGGGTTCCCTATTTGTCAGCACTGACTTTTTGGCCTACCTGAAGCCCCCCTCCATTTCTTCCCCATCCCTGGTGATGGCAGTTCTGTACTCGGTGCCTCCAGCAGTGAACCCCCTCATCTACAGCACGAGGAAGCAGGAGCTCAAGGGTTCCCTCGTGGAATTATTTGAATACATGTTGCAGTAAGACATTCATCATCTTCAGACTCTGGAGATGCTGGGATTGACATCTTTTAATGTTTTTTCTTTCTTTCTTTCCTTTCATCTCCAATTTGTTTGGTATTCATATGATAATTGCGATTCAAATTAAATGAAAAAAAACAGTCTTCTTATGAATCCTCTACGTTTTACTATTGACAAGCTTACTGTATGTAAGGACTGAGGCTCTTTGAATACTTACAGAAGATCAAGCTGTGTCCCTGTTCATTGCAGACGAGTTGGACTAGATGACCTTTAAGGGTCCCTTCTAACTCAAACAATTCTAGATGACCTTTAAGGGTCCCTTCTAACTCAATTCTATCATTCTATGATTCTACGATCAAGTGCGGTGCTCAGCTGCCTATCGATCCGTTAGAGGCACCCATGGTCCTGCCCAGCACCGTCCTTGGCTGCTGAGTTACCAGGGCAGATGGAGAGGGACTCAGCAGCAGAGATCCCCACCCGGCTGAGTCTGCTTCCCCCTGGAGCAGCACGGCCAGGGAAGGGCACCCTGGGGTCCCAGGGCACCACAGCCCCCTCTTCTGCAGAGCAGCTCCGCCAAATCAGGGTCCTGCAGGGAGCTCAGAGAGGGACATGGGAGCAGCCAGCCAGGCCAGCACCAACACACTGCCCTGGGCAAGGCTTTCTGGGAGCATTTCAGGGCTGGCCCTGGACTAGGGCATGGGAGCATTTTGGAGCCCACAGGGAGGGTCAGATGAGAAAGGGTGAATCATTTTGGTGGGCATTGGCTGGGTCAGGCTGCTCTGTTGTTTGGCCAGCAACACGGAGGGCATCCCAGAGCCAGAAGAAGTTAGCATACCACTGCTGGGTGCTGAGCTCCACAGTGATTTTTGGGTCCCAGCCCTATGGAAGCTCCCTGAGCACAGTGACTCTGTGTGCATTCCCCTGTGGCAGTGGACCCGCAGACCCACACCCTGGAAAAAAGGAAAAGAGGGAAGGGTAGGGGAATCGTAGACGGGTCTAAAACAAAACAAAGCTCCGCCATTTGACCAACCAGGTGGCTTCTGCCAAATGCTTCTCCCAGTGCTTAAATGTTCCACCACCCATTGCTTTCAACATGATTTTCAACAATCCATTGTACCGTTCAATTTTACCAGAAGCTGGTGCATGGTAGGGGATGTGATCTTATTATCAACCGTCACTGCGGTTTACTTGGCAAACGGCACAATAACTTGTCACATGTAATACACGCGGAATTCTATTCAGTAGAGTCTGGGTGGTGGGCGTGAGAGGCAGGCCGCCCTGCACTGTGCTGTCGTCGACGCAGCCCGCACTCAAGCTACGCGCCATTGACTTGAGAAAGATATCACTAAAAACCACATCATAATGTGAATGGTTTAGAACCTTATGGGGCCGCGTGACAAGGTGCCCACGGCTGCATGGGCCTGTGGGATGTGGTTTGCACACACCTGGTCCAGTCCCACTCTGACCTGTTCATGGCTAACTACACGTCAAAGCACATTCACGAGGGCGTTGCTGTTCTGTAGTTTGGTGTGCTGCTTGTAGAGAAGAACCTTGCGCAGAACTTGCTGAGCACAAGCAGCTAAGCGTGCTGGAGCTGCACTTTTACCCAGCTACAAGTAAGGAGGGCCACAGGGCCGGCT
>NW_018363425.1:0-1779 GCF_002078875.1 Numida meleagris
CTATGGGGCCATGTGGGGCCATCCAGGACCCTACAGACTCTATGGGGCCATGTGGGGCCATCCAGGACCCTACAGACTCTACGGGGCTCTACAAACTCTATGAGGCATTACAGGTGCTATGGGACTCTACAGATCCTATGGGGTCCTACAGAGCCCTATGGGGCACTACAGATCCTATGGGGCACTACAGAGCTCTGTGGGGCCCTAAGTGAGCCTACAGATTCCTATGGGGCCTTACAGAGCCCTACGGCACCCTACAGATTCCTATGGGGCACTACAGAGCCCTACAGCACCCTACAGATTCCTATGGGGCACTACAGATCCTATGGGGCACTACAGAGCCCTATGGGGCACTACAGATCCTATGGGGCACTACAGAGCTCTGCGGGTCACTACAGATTCTATGGGGCCTTACAGAGCCCTACGGCACCCTACAGATTCCTATGGGGCACTACAAAGCCCTATGGGACCCTACAGATCCTATGGGGCACTACAGAGCCCTATGGGGCACTACAGATCCTATGGGACCCTACAGATTCCTATGGGGCGCTACAAAGCCCTATGGGGCCCTAAGTGACCCTACAGATTCCTATAGGGCCTTACAGAGCCCTACAGCACCCTACAGATTCCTATGGGGCACTACAGATCCTATGGGGCACTACAGAGTCCTACGGCACCCTACAGATCCTATGGGGCACTACAGAGCTCTGCGGGTCACTACAGATTCTGTGGGGCCTTACAGAGCCCTATGGCACCCTACAGATTCTTATGGGGCACTACAGAGTCCTACGGCACCCTACAGATTCCTATGGGGCACTACAGAGCTCTGCGGGTCACTACAGATTCTGTGGGGCCTTACACAGCCCTACGGCACCCTACAAATTCCTATGGGGCACTACAGAGCCCTATGGCACCCTACAGATTCCTATGGGGCACTACAGAGCCCTACAGGACCCTACAGATTCCTATGGGGCCCTACAGATCCTATGGGGCACTACAGAGCTCTGCAGGTCACTACAGATTCTATGGGGCCTTACAGAGCCCTACGGCACCCTACAGATTCCTATGGGGCACTACAGAGCCCTATGGGGCCCTACAGATCCTATGGGGCACTACAGAGCTCTGTGGGGCACTACAGATTCTATGGGGCACTACAGAGCCCTATGGGGCACTACAGATCCTATGGGACCCTACAGATTCCTATGGGGCGCTACAAAGCCCTATGGGGCCCTAAATGACCCTACAGATTCCTATGGGGCCTTACAGAGCCCTATGGCACCCTACCGATTCCTATGGGCACTACAGATCCTATGGGGCACTACAGATCCTATGGGGCGCTACAGAGCCCTATGGGGCCGCTATGGTGTCTCTGTAGGGTAGCTATGGGGTCTCCGTGGGGCAGCTATGGGGCTACTATGGAGCCACTAGGGGGTCTCTATGGGGTCTCTGTGGGGCAGCTATGGAGCCACTAGGGGGTCACTGTGGGGTCTCTGTGGGGCCGCTATGGGGTCTCTGTGGGGCAGCTATGGGGCCGCTATGGGGCAGCTATGGGGCTCACCCGAGGCGTTGGGGTGCAGGCGCTCGTCGTTCAGTGGGGCCAGGAAGTCGCTGCTGTTGAGGTACAGGTCCCGGTGGTGGGGGTCTGTGGGGGGGGGGGACCCCAAATCAGCCCCACGGCGACGCCCCGCACCCCCACCATGGGGTTTGGGGGTCCCAGGGGAGGGTTTGGGGGTCCCCCCCCCGGATATTTTGGGTTTTTTTAGGGGGATTTTGGGGTCT
>NW_018363426.1:0-1894 GCF_002078875.1 Numida meleagris
AGGTCTCGTGATCTGCGAGTTTTTATCTTTTCCCTCCGGCTGGCAAATGGTAACAGAGGAGCAAAGTGCCGTGGGGAATGTAGTAGTCCTTCCCTTCTGAGAACCAGGTACATTCACTACATGATATTATGATGTGGAATACCAATAACCGAAAATCATAAAACCATGACACCTTACAAAGTCTGGAATATAGCTCAAAGATAAGGAGAGAGACAAGTCTGTGCGGAGGATAACTTTCTTGACCACTTACATGTTAGACTCACAGGTGTGGGAAGACAGCAGTGAACATCAGCACTGTCTTTGTGGAAGGTTCTATTATATATACAGGAATTGGAAAACATTGGCTGCAAAATAAATTATGGTTCAGAGTAATAGAACCTCCAAGACGTGTCTGAAATCATCATCTTCAGATACCTAAACCGGGAGTACAGACTTCTGTTCAAGCTGAACGGAACTTAAGCCAGTGTGAAGACTAACATTATTTTAACTGTATATTACAGACTGGATCATGGCCACCACAAGCTGCATGCTGAGAGAAGAGGGCCAGGTTTCTATCAGTGTTTGTGTCTAAAGATCTAGGTATGTGACTCGATACAAAAACAATTATTCAAAATGGAAATTTTATTTTGAAATGTTATTTATGTGTTTCTTTCTCTGAAACGAATTAATCTCCTGCTTTGAACTGGGGATATAAATTTCTAGTGATCTTGTGTGAAATTCAGAAAAATAAAATCACCTGTAATTCAGATGTATTTCGAATAAGTGATTTTAGAAGCACTCCAATCTTTCCTGATTGTGATTGCCTGTCTGGCTAAAATCAGGTCTGCCAAAAGGTTGTGCCACTAACCAATGATGAAAACTACATGTGGCTCTGATAAGGTGAAGCATCTCTTTTACCCAGTAAATTCTCAGCTCATGTTGCATTTCTCAGGTACTCTCATGCTTCAGTAAATGCTGTAGCTTTCATTATACTTGAAAGTTGAGTATGTTTATATCTATCCATATTATCTGTCTTTCATGAAGAGAAATTTAGACTCAGGAAAATGCCTTAAACTCTTTAGCTATTGTACAAACATTGCCTTACAAAATGCTTGCAGGATTGCAAAAAGTCCATTTTGATTTTATTTTCTTTCATACTTAGTATAGTGTTCAATCACTGAGCTATTAAAAGATGACTTTTACAGTCTTCTGAATGTATATTCATACAGTTTGTGATTTTTAGGCTCCTGCAACAAAGGCTGTCTGGTTCTTTGAAATTTCCTCATGCTCTACAGTTTGCTTATTTGACGATTTAGGGCTATATCTGGCTTCATATCATCTAGCCCTTCATTAAATTTCTGTTGCCTATGTTGTCAGTATGAATGCAAAAAGAACTAAGACTAGGAGACAAAACTGACACAGATTGTAAGAGGGCTACTCCAAAAAAAAAAGCCTCCTATTTTATTATTCTGGCCCACAATGTCAGAAGTGATGCTGGTGATATGGCAGTAGAAGCTGAACCTTCAAACAGGTATTCGGTTACATTTTCTTGTTGTGCGACAGAAGGCTGCAGAGAGGCAGTCTGACAAAATGGAGTTTGACATGGATGTGTGTATGAAGCAAATAGCACACACTGATATTCAAACCTTGCTGAACATTTGTGGAGACCAAACAGTGTACGTGAGTGCAGTGAGGCTGTGAGTGGTGTGTTTCAGCAATGGTGACAGTGACAGTGGTTCACCTTGGGCGGTACAGATTTTTACAAGCGCAGCATGCAGCTTTTGTTCATCACTGATGAAAATCCAAAGCTAATGGCGATATCTATGCTGAAAAATGGTGTTTTGTAGATGAGCATTTGCTCTACCGAACAGAGTTATTGTGCTCTTCATCTCTGTTGTAGTTTCCAAGGAAATAA
>NW_018363427.1:0-1891 GCF_002078875.1 Numida meleagris
AAAAAAAATATTTTAAAACGTTTTGTTGCTTATATACTTTACATTACACGTGAGGACTGCTTTGAAAGTACTGCCTCCTGTTTTATGATGTTTGCCCACAATGCCAGAGGCAGATGTTGGTGGGATGGCAGGAGAGGCTGAACCTTCCCACCAGTATCCTGTTACGTGTTGTTGCCGTGTGACAGATGGCAGCAAAGGGGCAGTCTGACAGAACAGTGCATGGCATGGGAGTGCATATGGAGCAGAGGTGTGGAATTTAATTCCCCCATGTGGAAAAAATGCCAGTGGGCGCCATTCATACATGCTTGTGAACACTAATGGAAACCAATCAGTGGACGTGAGCACAGCGAGGGGTGGGTGTTGTGTTCCAGCAGTGACCACAGTGACAGTGAGGCACCTCCTCTGGTGCGGGTTTATACAAGCGCAGCATGCAGGTTCTTGTTCATCACAGGTGAAAATGCAGAGCTAATGGTGGTGATTGTGTTGAAAATTTGTGTTTTGTAGCTGAGAATTTGCTTTATCAAACAGCTTTACTGTGCTCATTTTGGAAATAAACAGAAGGCATTACTTTTGGAGCAAGCTATGCATTGTATACGCGGCCCAAAGCAATTCCTCTTCACTGAGTGTGGCCCAGGCAAGCCAACAGGTTGGACGTCTGTGACATAAAATGGACTAACAGAAAATCTGGAAAGTTGAAGTAGCACACAAAGATTTTACAGATAGACTTCAGCAATGACTTAAAGACAGAGGCGAAATCCTAGTGCAACCTGCTAGCTGTTGTGAGGGGTGTAGCGATCAGAAGGACTAACGCGATAGAAATAGCGTTACAAAAGGTGGAAGGAAAATACAGCGCTCACCTGGATCGGAAGATTTTGGGCTCCCAGGAAAAGGCTCCCACCAAGGAGGGAGCTCCAGGAAGAGATCCTTCCTCAGGGGCAGTCAGCCCTTAAATGAGGCCTAATTGCCTTCACCTGTGCTCCCAGGGCTGACTGGGTCTTTCCTCCAGGTGCTCAATCAGTGGTTCAGGCCGTGACTCAGCAGTTCCCATACAGAGGGGATAAAGCAATGTATTTAAGAGACCGTATCACACGGCTGGAAGGCTATAACAATTCGTATAGAATGTATTCAGTATTACCTGTGACAGCTATGAAGTATTCAGCTGTATCTTAGCTTTTAAAAAGATAACAGTTGTATCACAGGAATGAAAGGTTTTGCATGAATAGCCTTTGGCTTTATCTTACGTCTAATCCTGACAGATTTCACAAGCATAAAACTATTTGGCTCAGACAGGCCGTGCTAAGGAGTTCTGTGCTGTAAAGAGTTCCTAAATATTTAAAAAACCTGTAAGAGCAGAGCCCAGCTTGCAATTAGATCTAACGGTCTGTTTTCCAGTCCCACTCGCAGCCTTAGTCCAAGTATTCTTGTTTTATATTCCAACTTTGGTATAATTGTGAGGAATAAGGCTAAAAAGAACGATAATGTACAGCTACCTTTGTTCCAGGTTGCCGGTTTTTAAATACTGCTATCAATGTGGACGTTCTGTTGGTGTCCAGCTGTCACCCTGCAAACGTTGTTATGAGGTCTTCACCTGCAGTGAGACTTGTAGAAGGAAATCCTGGAATGAACGACACAGTCGTGAGTGCTTGGGATTGCCGGGTAGGTTCAACCGCCATTGCTGTATCAGCACGGTTGTTTGTGTATACGTAATGGCCTGGACATGCCTTCCTTTTAATGAACCATAAGAAGGTTCCATTCATTCATTTGAATGTTGTAGAAAACGACCGGCTTTAAGATTGACACAAACCACAACAGAAGCAGTAGAAGGCTGGCACAGAATCACGGAGTGGTTGGGTTGGAGAGGACTTCACAGAACACTCAGCTCCAACCCCCA
>NW_018363428.1:0-1876 GCF_002078875.1 Numida meleagris
CCCAGGGACATGGGACCAAGGACACTGGGGACATGGGGACACGGGGGACATGGGGACCCAGGGACATGGGGACACGGGGACACAGGGACACGGCACCAAGGACACTGGGGACACAGGGACATGGGGGACATGGGGACCCAGGGATATGGGGACACAGGGGACACGGGGACATGGGACCAAGGACACTGGGGACACGGGGACATGGGGACACAGGGACATGGGGACAGAGGGGACATGGGGACCCAGGAGTCCCAGGGACATGGGACCAAGGACACTGGGGACACGGGGACATGGGGACACAGGGACATGGGGACACAGGGGACATGGGGACACAGGGGACCCAGGGACATGGGACCAAGGACACTGGGGACATGGGGACATGGGGACACAGGGGACATGGGGACCCAGGGACATGGGACCAAGGACACAGGGACATGGGGACAGAGGGGACATGGGGACCCAGGAGTCCCAGGGACATGGGACCAAGGACACTGGGGACACAGGGACATGGGGACACAGGGACATGGGACCAAGGACACTGGGGACATGGGGACATGGGGACACAGGGGACATGGGGACATGGGGACCCGGGGACATGGGACCAAGGACACAGGGACATGGGGACATGGGGGACATGGGGACACAGGGACATGGGCACCCAGGGACATGGGGACATGGGGGACATAGGGGACCCAGGGACATGGGACCAAGGACACTGGGGACATGGGGACATGGGGACCCAGGGACATGGGGACACGGGGACCCAGGGACATGGGACCAAGGACACAGGGACATGGGGACATGGGGGACACGGGGACATGGGGGACATGGGGACCCAGGGACATGGGGACACGGGGACATGGGGACACGGGGGACATAGGGGCCCCAGGGACATGGGGACCCGGGGACATGGGGACCCAGGGACATGGGGACCCAGGGACATGGGGACACAGGGGACATGGGGACACAGGGGACATGGGGACCCAGGGACATGGGGATACAGGGGACATGGGGACACAGGAGTCCCAGGGACATGGGACCAAGGACACTGGGGACACGGGGACACAGGGGACACGGGGACATGGGGACCCAGGGACATGGGGACATGGGGACATGGGGACCCAGGGACATGGGACCAAGGACACTGGGGACATGGGGACACAGGGGACACGGGGACATGGGGACCCAGAGACATGGGGACATGGGGACCCAGGGACATGGGACCAAGGACACTGGGGACATGGGGACATGGGGACACAGGGGACACGGGGACATGGGGGCACGGGGACATGGGGACACAGGGGACACAGGGACACGGGGACATGGGACCAAGGACACTGGGGACATGGGGACACGGGGGACATGGGGTCCCAGGGACATGGGGACACAGGGGACATGGGGACCCAGGGACATGGGCACCCAGGGACATGGGCACCCAGGGACATGGGGACATGGGGGACATAGGGGACCCAGGGACATGGGGACACGGGGACATGGGACCAAGGACACTGGGGACACGGGGACACAGGGACATGGGACCAAGGACACTGGGGACATGGGGACACAGGGGACACGGGGACACGGGACCAAGGACACTGGGGACATGGGGACACAGGGGACATGGGGGACATGGGACCAAGGACACTGGGGACATGGGGACACTGGGGCCACGGGGCCACCTGCACGATGCTGTATGTCCAGCCCTGCTGCACGCGGTCCCGTGCCCACACGTTGTGCGCGTTCTCGGCCAGGCGGTCGACCAGCGTCAGCTGCGCCGGCGTCAGGCGGACGTGAGCCAGGTCCAGCGGGGCCGGCTTGTACCCGTTGGACATCACGTACCTGGGGGGCCAGGGACCACGCTGGGACACCCCCAAAA
>NW_018363429.1:0-1842 GCF_002078875.1 Numida meleagris
GAGATTATGGGGCATAAGAGTGGAATTATGGGGTGAGGAATGGGATTATGGGACCCAAAAGTGGAATTATGGAGCCCAGGAGTGGGATTATGGACTGAAAAGTGGGATTATGCGATCACAGACTGGGATTATGGCAGGCATAGGTGTTATTCTGAGATCTCAAATTGGGATTATTTTCCCCATGTATGTCGTCTCCTCCCGCATCAGCACGTTGCCCAGCGACAGATGGGAGAATTATGGGTCTCAAAAGTGAGACTGTGGGGCAGAAAGATGGAATTATGGCGGAAAAAGTGGGATTATGGGACCCAGAAGTGGTGTTGTGGGGTTCAGGAGTGGGATTATGGGCCCCAAAAGTGGGATAGTGGAGCACAAAAGCGATATTATGGAGAGAGAAGTGAGATTATGGGACACGAAGAAGAGAAATCATGCCAGGGGGTGCTGCAGCAGGATCTCACAGAACAGGAAGTAATCTGGGGCGATGGGGGATTATGGAATAAAATGTGGGATTATAAATCTTAAAAGTAGAATTATGGATCATAAGGATGGGATTATGTAGTGGAGTGGCATTATGGGTTCCAAAAGCGAGACTATGGAGCACAAAGATGGTATTATGGAGAAGAGGGATTATGGGCCCCAAAACTGAGATTATGGGGTAAAACTTGGAACTGTGGCAGAAAAAAGGTGGGATTATGGGCATCAAAATACAGATTATGGGTACAAGGGTGGGGTTATGGAGTGAAAAGTGGGATAATTGATCCTGAAAGCGGGACCGTGGGGCAAAAATGCAGGATTATGGGGAACAGGATTATGGCTCACAAAGGGGGGATTATGGGTCTCAAAAGCAGGATTATGGCTCTCAGAAGACAGACTGTGGGGCACAAGAGTGGGATTATGGATTAAAAATTGGGGTTGTGTTCCTCAAACGTGGGATTATGGGGCACAAGGGATTATGGAGTAAAAGCAAGGTCGTTAGAATTAGGGGATATAGATGTGAGATTGCGGGATCCCAGAGCAAGATTATGGCACAAACGGCTGGGATTATGGAATTGAAAGGGGGATTATGTGTCCCCATAGTGGAATTATGGCAAAGAAGGGTGAGATTACAGGGAGAGGTGGGATTATAGGTCACCAGAGAGCAGTTGCGGCACACAAGGGTGAGATTACAGGAAAAAGAAGCGGGATTATGGAATCGTTTAGGGCCTCAAAATGGGATTAGACCCCCTGGGAGTGGGATTATGACCCCCACAAGTGGGACTATGGCTCCTAGAAGTGGGATTAGGGCCCCAAAATGGGATTAGAGCCCCCCGAAGTGGGATTATGTCCCCCATAAGTGGGATTATGGCTCCTAGATGTGGGATTGGGGCCCCAAAAATTGGATTAGAGCCCACGGAAGTGGGATTATGTCCCCCACAAGTGGGATTATGGCTCCTAGAAGTGGGATTAGGACACCAGGAAGTGGGATTATGACCCCCACAGGTGGGACTATGGCTCCTAGAAGTGGGATTAGGGCCCCAAAATGGGATTAGAGCCCCCGGAAGTGGGATTATGTCCCCCACAAGTGGGATTATGGCTCCCAGAAGTGGGATTTGGGCCCCAAAATGGGATTAGAGCCCCCAGAAGTGGGATTATGTCCCCCAGAAGTGGGATTAGGACACCAGGAAGTGGGATTATGACCCCAGGATGTGGGATTAGGCGGCCAGGAAATGGGATTAGGAGCCCCGGAAGTGGGATTAGGGCTCACCCTTGACTCCCAGCGCCGCCGAGTGGCTCTTCATGGCGTTGTCATCGCGCAGCACCACCGCCCGCCACAGCTGGCACAGCGCGCGCCGGTCCCTGCGTGGT
>NW_018363430.1:0-1889 GCF_002078875.1 Numida meleagris
AAAACAGTGATGACTCAAGAGGACTGCAGTCTCTATCCAGAGAGACACTACTCCCTCAGCTGCTAACCCTCAAATGAGGGTGAGGAGGGGTAGATCCAGGATCCATTCCTTCCAGTCACTCAGGTGCATCACTTGCACCTGAGCTCCTTCAGTTAGTCATGCCTTCTCACCTGGTACTCAACCATTGGTTCAGGCTGTGATCTAGCAATTCCACTGCAGCAACATTTGAGTATGGTGCATCTTAGCATGGCAATATGCTTATTCCTATACCTCAAGCCCCTTTGCAAGAAACTAAAATTCTTTTGATTACACATTATTTACCCATATATCTAGATTACAACACAAGATTTTTCAAACCAGGATAAGTTGCAGCACTCCTATTTTTCACTCACAAATACCTTCCCATGATTCTCTAGGATGGATTCTTGTACTGTGATAGACAGCCACATGAAAAACTAGTTAAAGGGCCAAAAAAATAATCAACAGCATCCCACTGATTTTTAGGCTGGCCACACCCATAGAAGTTGCCTTCAGTAAGAAGCACAACAAAACATTTTCTATAGTTTTGAAGGGCAGAAAAAGTATTTAGGAGTTATATACTGACTCTGCTTAATAAAAGCCTAAATTGATAAACACCAACTTCTCTTTACCCTTCATTTGTGTGAAGTTCAATTCCCTCTTTGCTATTATATAAATGTTTCTCCAGCTCTGATGTTGTGAGGCTCGTATTCAGATAAGCTGCTGTATGGGTCTGTCCTCACAACTACTCAACAACTATGCTAGGAACAAACAGCTCAAGGATGACTGTCAGACATGCCCATGGAACGCATAAATTTTGCTCTCCAAATTATTTTAAAGAAAACAAACCAACATGCAAACTCACAAAGAAGAAGAAAGCTGTCCCCAAGTTCTCTCAGTACAAATTATAGTATTCAGTGTATTGTGATCCTTGGGAAATAACAGAGACAAAGATGTATGAACTTACTTGCTCTGCTTTAACTACTTTTTTTTTGCTCTGCTAGAGAGAGCACTAAAGGACTTCTGGCTTTGGTGAGACTTCGCATGTTGCAAACAATTTTCTTGTGGAAAGAGGAAAATCTGAAACACAGTACATATTACATACACAGTCCTGTTATCTTCCCAGGTCAAACTTTCACCAGTTTCAGTGAAAGTATTGTCCAAGTCAGACCAGAGAACCAGAATTCATTATTTATGAAAGGTTTATCATTAGGTAATACAGTTCAAAATTGCAGCAGACAGTTTTTGTTAATTAATGGTCAACATACCACATACCTGATTTCTAAAATACTTTAACAGTCAGAAAAATCAACACAACAGAAAGGTGATACAAGAGGTGGAATGGCAGAGGGATTAACACAAAGGAAACGTGTTATAAGGGAAGGAAGAAAGACTGCTCAACCATCTCCAAACATCTAGGCTCACAGGGAAAAACTCCACAAAGGAGGAATCTCCAGAAAGAGATCCTTCCACAGTGGCAGTCAGCCCTTAAATGGGGTCTAAGAGAGATGGAGCCACGCTCCACCCCCTTCCAGTCACACAGGTGAATTGCCTTCACCTGTGCTCCCAGGGCTGACCAGGTCCTCTCCCCACGTGCTCAATCAATGGTTCAAGCCATGACTCAACAGTTACCATACAAACACAAGAGCAATGGAAAGCACAGTATTTCCATGAAAAAGAATATTGTAAGTAGCTAATAATGATTCAATTATTTTTGATTGTTTAAAGGATATTTAATAATACTGATAGTTAATTTTACATCAATTACACATTTATTGCCACATGTCACTTGAGGGGACTTGCAGAGTTTGTTTCCTCCCTTGAACTGCTCTCTTCTCCTTCTGCTCAGTGAACTAAAGCCTTGAGCACAC
>NW_018363431.1:0-1885 GCF_002078875.1 Numida meleagris
CCCCATCCTCATCCTCATCTTCATCCTCATCATCCTCATCCTCATCATCCTCATCATCCCCATCCTCATCCTTTTCATCACCTTCATCCTCATCCTCATCCACATCCTCATCCTCCTCATCCTCTTCATCCTCATCCTCCTCATCATCTTCATCCTCATCATCTTCATCCTCATCATCATCATCCTCACCATCCTCATCCTCATCATCCTTATCCTCAACATCCTCATCCTCATCATCGTCATCCTTCTCGTCCTCATCATCCTCATCTTCCTCATCCTCATCATCTTCATCCTCATCCTCATCATCCTCGTCCTCATCATCCTCATCTTCCTCATCCTCATCCTCATCCTCCTCATCCTCATCATCCTCGTCCTCATCATCCTCATCTTCCTCGTCCTCATCATCTTCATCCTCCTCCTCATCATCACCTTCATCCTCATCCTCATCTTCCTCATCCTCATCTTCCTCATCCTCATCATCCTCATCCTCATCATCCTCATCCTCATCTTCATCCTCATCATCCTCATCCTCATCATCTTCATCATCATCCTCATCCCCATCTTCCTCATCCACATCCTAATCATCCCCATCATCCCCATCCTCATCCCCATCCTCGTCCTCATTGTTCTCATCTTCATCATCCTCCTCCTCATCCTCATCCTCCTCATCTTCCTCATCCTCATCATCTTCATCCTCCTCCTCATCATCTCCATCCTCATCCTCATCATCATCTCCATCCTCATCATCCCCATCATCCTCATCCTCATCACCTTCATCCTCAACATCCTCATCCTCATCATCTTCATCCTCATCATCCTCATCCTCATCTTCATCCTCCTCATCCTCATCATCCTCATCTTCGTCATCATCTTCATCCTCCTCCTCCTCATCTTCATCCTCATCCTCATCCTCATCCTCATCATCCTCATCATCCTCATCCTCATCACCTTCATCCTCATCATCCTCATCCTCATCCCCATCATCCTCATCCCCATCATCCTCATCCTCATCATCCTCATCTTCATCCTCATCATCATTATCCTCATCCTCATCCTCATCATCCCCATCCTCATCCTCATCCTCATCATCTTCATCCTCATCATCCTCATCCTCGTCTTCATCCTCCTCCTCATCATCATCCTCATCCTCACCATCCCCATCCACATCCCCATCCTCGTCCTCATTGTTCTCATCTTCATCATCCTCCTCCTCATCATCCTCATCCCCATCCCCCTCATCCTCCTCATCTTCATCCTCATCCTCATCATCCTCATCCACATCCTCATCTTCCTCATCCTCCTCATCATCCTCATCCTCATCTCCATCCTCATCATCCCCATCATCCTCATCCTCATCACCTTCATCCTCATCATCTTCATCCTCCTCATCTTCATCCTCATCCTCATCATCATCTCCATCTTCATCATCATCTCCATCCTCATCATCCTCATCATCCTCATCCTCATCCTCATCTTCCTCATCCTCATCTTCCTCGTCCTCATCATCCTCATCCTCCTCCTCATCATCACCTTCATCCTCATCATCCTCATCCTCATCTTCCTCATCCTCATCATCCTCATCCTCATCTTCATAATCTTCATCCTCATCCTCGTCTTCATCCTCATCTTCATCCTCATCATCTTCATCCTCATCCTCGTCTTCATCCTCATCCTCATTCTCATCCTCATCCTCATCATCCTCATCCTCATCCTCCTCATCCTCATCATCCTCATCCTCATCATCCTCATCCTCATCATCCTCATCCTCATCTTCCTCATCCTCATCCTCCTCCTCCTCCTCATCATCATCCTCCTCATCTTCATCCCCATCCTCATCATCCTCATCCTCATTGTCTTCATCCTCATCATCCTCCTCCTCCTCCTC
>NW_018363432.1:0-1884 GCF_002078875.1 Numida meleagris
CTAACCCTAACCCTAACCCTAACCCTGATCCCCCTAGGTCTAACCCTAACCCTAACCCTAACCCTGATCCCCCCGGCTCTAACCCTAACCTTAACCCTGAGCATCACCAGCCTCTTCCCAGCAGTGCCCAGTGCTGGGACAAGAGGTGAACTGGAACACAGGGGTTGGTGTGAGGGGTGGGAAGCAATCCTTCATCCCATGGTGACAGAGGACTGGGAGAGGCTGCCCAGAGACTCCACCTCGGAGATCTCCAAATGCTTCTGGAGGTGGTGAACTTCTCTGGGGGTCACTGCTGGGTGGGGGCTGGACCTGAGGTGCCCCCAGTGCTGTGCCCTGTGCTGCTCCAGCAGAGAGTGGTGCTCCACTGCAGCCTCAGGGTTCCCCATCCTGGAAATGGAGATGGAAGGAGCCCCCCAGTCCTTTCACTTCAGCCAAAAGAATTCGTGCATCCCAGCTGTGTCAGGCAGCCACCAACTCAGCTGTGCGCCTTGGCCTGGCCCAAAGGGAGCTGAGAGCTCAGCAGAGTGGAAAAATCCAAGTTGGGAAACAGCAGCATTTCAATTTAGGCAGGTAGTGAGCGATTCAGCAGGGCTGGGAGGGAGCAGCTGCAGAACCGGGCAGGTGGGGAGGTGCTGGGCTCCGGGTTTTCACTGGAGCCTGGGGAGAAAATCTAAAATCTCTGACTTTCCCGTGGAGTGGAAGCTGTGCGTACAGACTGCGCTCTTGATCCATTCTGTGCATGTTTTTTTCCCCCGGCTTCGCACTCTGGCTTTTTTCCCCCCATCGCCCTTTGGCTTGGGCAGACACTGAGCAACCCAAGTGGTGCCCACCCACCACAGCTGTCACAAGCCCCTTCCTCCATGGTTTTTTGGGGTCCCTCATTCGGGCAAATACTTCTCCCACAAACAGTGCCCACCCCACCAACCCACCACCCTGAGAAGGGAGCACAGAGATCAGGAGGACTCGAGGAGGTTCATGCGATGCTTTATTATCTCATGGGTGAGCCAAGAGGGCAGGATGCAGCCAGAGCCCCATTCCTACGAGCAAACCCCTCCGGGTCCTTCCCCGGGGCCCGGCTCCGTGGCGCGGTGCAGGGAGGCTCAGTCGCTGTCCGGCTTACATCTGTCTTCCTTATGGATGATGTGGTGCGCGTCGTCGGTCACCTTGGCCAGCACGATGGTGAACTCCTCGAACGTCAGCTCCTTGTCCTTGTTCAGATCCGTCTCCTCAAAGAGCTCCTTCAGGTACCCAGGACGGCTCCTGCCCTGTAGGGGGGGTGGTGCGTGGGTCGGTGTCCCCTCCCCAGGCTGTGAGCCCTCGGGGGGGCACCACCCCCACCCCATGGATGGTCAGTATGTGGGGTCACTGGGACCTTCTCTCTCCAAGGAGGGTGGGGTCTTGCCCCAGGTTGCTCAGCACCTTGTGTTGGATTGGGGCTGCCCCATCTCTGGAGGTGCCTGAAGTCATGGATGGGGCCCTGGGCAGCCTGAACTGCAGGGGACGCCTGGCTTGTGACAGGGGTGGGGCTCAGGGGGCTGTGAGGTCCTTTCCAACCCAACCGTTCCATGGTTCTAAGATCTTTAAGGACCCTTCCAACCCAAGACATTCTACTTTTCTATGGTCTTTAAGGACTCTTCCAACCCAAGATATTCTACAGTTCTAAGATCTTTAAGGACCCTTCCAACCCAGGACATTCTACGGTTCTAAGATCTTTAAGGACCCTTCCAACCCAAGACATTCTACAATTCTAAGATCTTTAAGGACCCTTCCAATCCAGGATATTCTATGGTTCTATGGTCTTTAAAGACCCTTCCAACCCAGGACATTCTATAGTTCTATGATTTTAAGGGTCCTTCCCACCCAGGGCATTCTACAGTTCTATGA
>NW_018363433.1:0-1882 GCF_002078875.1 Numida meleagris
CAGTGATAGGACAAGGGAGAACAACTAAAAACTAAAAGAGAGGAGGCTTAGAATCGATATTAGGATGAAATAGTGCATGTTGCCTGGGAAGCCTGTTCCACTGTTGCTATTAATGCTGGAGAACAATCCCAAGCAGATATAGTTTACTGCTACAGACATGGCCAATGCAAACCTGATGAGACTCTTGAGTACACAGTAAGTAGAGCTAGTTGGGTTCAATTGGTAAATTTCATCTGGAGCGAATATTAAAAAAAGAAATCTTGAGTTTCAAATGCCATGCACTGCAGCCTAGCTACTAGTTACCATTTGAGTCTTAGTAGATACCGAGACATGAAAGATAAACCAAGGCTGCATTTAACAGATCTGGCAGCATTCACACTGCTGAACGGCAAGGCGATTATCTGGTGTAACTTTTCATTGCATAAATGAAGCCTGCGTGCATCTCAGGGCAGCCCTGCTTTTCCATGTTCTGCGCTTTAAAGAGGAAACCACTGGGGCCATCACAAGCCAATGAAAATTTCCCAGGCATGGCATCTGTCCTCCACTGCCCTCTTGCTCTTTCATTTTGTTCTCTGTTGAGGTTTCTGCATTTTCCAATTCACATAACAGCAACAATGGGCATGGGTTGCCATTCTGGGTACAGGAAAACAAAGATGCAAGGATTCTACCCTTAAAAAGAACATCGGGCAGCTTCTTATAGCAGTGTAGGGCAGAGAAGCCAAATGCACTGCAAGCCCTTCCAACCTGGCTGTGCCTGCAGCAAGGCTCTGTGGTCCCATTGCTCTCTGACTGCAAAGAAAGCAAAACCTTGGCTTTGCTAGCAGGCTTTTAAGCTGATTTTTCTCCAGCCATAGCATCAGCTGGTCTTATCATTTTTAATATGGCCTCGGTTTGGTTCTGTGTAGCACAGATGATTTAATGAGTGTTTCCAGCTCTTGGATTCATTAATCTAAATGTCTGATAAACCAAGCAGTCCTCTCTGCTCACTTTGGCAGATGTCTACTCTTATTAAAAAGATGCGTTTATCTAAATAGATGTGGCCTGCGAGCGTTACGCTGAATTCAGGGAAATGCCTCATGCTTCAAGGAGCACCTCACAGCCAATTGCTCCCCAGCCCACAGTCAGCCCTGTGCAAAAACCCAAGTCTTTCTCTGAACCAACAAAATGGCATTTTGCGGATGTACTGATTGAGACAAGGAAAGGGCATTCATTCATGCAGGGCTTGACACATCACGCACTTGACTGAGCAGCAGCATTTTCTCAACAGCTCCATCACCCACAAGCATGACTGTACATTTGGGATGGCTGCTGTCTCCGTAACCTAATGATGCTTCCAGTGATGGGCAGAGAAGGTGCCTCCATACCCAGGGAGATGTCCTGGCCAAAGGCCACTTGCTGGGATGTCATTGCACAAAGGTGCAACAGATGCCCCTACAATTACAGTTTTAAGCCCAAACATGCTTAACAAACAGAGGAGCTTAAGTTACTTAATTAAGGAAAAAGTCTTTTCCCTACTGCCATACAACCAGAAAATGACCACCTGTGAACATGGAGCTACATCCCCCTTCCCACCTGCCTGCCCCAGGTAGTGCCAAGAGTTGGAGCCTCATGAAGTCCCACACACCAGCTCCATAAACCACATCTGACCTCTGTGCTGCTTCAGTCTTCCAGCAGGTGTATGGGAAATCCAGCTGAGGGGAGAGGTAACAGGGGACAGACCAAGCCATGAGGGCTGCTCAGAGGTATCTCAGGGAGAGAGAAAGGCAGTGGCATTACTTAGCCTTGCCCCATCTGTCCAAGTGCAAACCTCCCATAGGGATTTGCAGGTGCTTATTTGCCTATCTGCCTCCAACACTGCAAACAGGTTCAGTGATAGGACAAG
>NW_018363434.1:0-3291 GCF_002078875.1 Numida meleagris
TTGTCAAGTTGTATGGGAACTGCTGAGTCAGGGCCTGAACCACTGATTGAGCACCTGGAGGAAAGACCCAGTCAGCCCTGGGAGCACAGGTGGAGGCAATTCACTGTGTGACAGGAAGGGCTGGAGCCTGGTTCCACCTCTCTTAGGCCTCATGGAAGGGCTGACTGCCACTGAGGAAGGATCTGTGTCTGGAGATCCCTCCTTGGTGGAAGGGATCGCTTTTCCCTGTGAACCCAGAATCTTCTGATACAGGTGAGCAATCTACTTTCCTTCCCTTGTAGCACCTTGCTGTTGTGCCGGTCCTTGCACCTCTTTTTTGACGCCTTTTCCATCATGTTGGCCCTTCTGATCACTACATGTGTGTACTGCTGGGTTACCAGCACAAAGCAGAAAAAATGCAGCTGGAGTCACAGCAAAGCTCAGAGGAACATCCCCTGCAGAAAGAAGGGTAGGCATTGTAAATTGCAAAGGGGAGTGTGAAACCTTAACCCCACTTTTGCCCCACAGAAAATGTAGAAGAGGAAGCAATCTTTCCTGTACGCAAACCTCCAGTTATTCTGGGAGTGGTTCCTTCTGTTTCGAGCCACTGCCATCCACGTTTCTCCAGTTTGGAAGAATTCCATTGCTTACTAGGCCAGAGAGAGCCACTTTTTAAAAAACAGTGTATGTGGAACCCAAGGAGAATGTCCTTGCACGTTTTTGAGGCAAAAGATAAAAGCATTCTATTATGTTCCCAGTGCAAAATCATTGAGGAAAAACAAGCCTGTTCACCCACTAAAGCTGTAATGGAAAGTTTTAGAACTATCACTTATGGATTCCTTTTGCTAAACTAATAGATTGCTTCTTTAAACTAACATACTAATCCCTATTGCCAACCAACCAAGATCACCTGCACACAAACCAGAAATTATCCTGAGGGTGGTTCCCTCTGTGTGGCCTTAAAGTCTGTAGTTACACTGCAGCCAACATCATAGCCGGCCCTCATACAGCAGAGAGCTTGAATATGCTCACACATTCAAGAGAAGACCGCATCGAGAAACCTGGATAGGAAGTTGTTAGAAAAAGAATTCACATGCTCAATGGCACGAAGTAGAAACGTGACATCACTGCCATCAGCAGTGCTCAGTGAGGAAGTGACCCAGCTGCAGGGAGATGCTGCCCTCGAGAGCGGGGCAGCCAGACACTGGCTCTTGCTGAGACATGCTCACAGGTGAGAGGAGTTAAAGGAACGCAAGGACAAGAAGGTAGGGTTGTCTGACCACAAGGATGTGCAAATGTCCCCACCAAAGGAAGCACAGAGAGTACAGAAAGCCGTTCTTCATTAGCGTAACAAAACACAGCCCTCCTCCCCCGGGTGCAGCTCGGAGGTGAGAATGAGCAGTGAAACTGCCGAAGGCCTGGCAGCCGGCTCGGGGCGTGCTCGCTGTGGGAATTCGTGCGTGGCAGCTGAGCCTGTGCTGAAGCAGCGAGAGCCTGGCTGGAAGCCATCCGGGCAGCACCGCNAAGAGCTGGAAGGCAGAATTTAGAAAGCTGGCCTGTAGTTCAACCCAGATGTATGATTCACAGTCAGGCTTTAAAGAGAATGCCTGCAATTAAGCTGTGTTAATGATTAAAGCAGACAAAAAAAGCTTGCAGCTCCATCATTTTGCTCCAGTACTGTCCACTTACAGCCATGTGAGGGGAACATGAACTGTACAAAATAGACTCACCAATATTTTACGCTGCTGCAAATTAACATGGGCAGAAATAGTGTATCTACTACTAATGTAACACTAGACAGTCTTCCATTATAAAAATCCTGCCACTGTACTGTGTCAAGAAAGGCAAAATGACAATGGAGAGGTAAAGGATGAGAACACCTGAAAATCCTAAAAATTTCCCTACTGTATGGGGTGAATTTTTGACATGGACATGTTGTGTAACCTTTTCCCCTTTATCCTGCTCCCCAAAACTTAATCACTTAAGAATAAAGTAAAATCTGCTTCCTTGTTATCTCACCAGATTCTAGTACTACAGATTGACTTACAGCAACACTGCAATGAAAATAAGTAACAATGGACTTAAATAAAATAAAAGAAACAATTAAACACAGTATATTCTTTCATATAGCATAAAACATTGGCTTTAGAAGAACACAGATGTGAGAGTATTAATTTCATGTTTGCATAATTTTAAAATATCAAACATATTATAATGAATAAGAAGCTACAACATGCAAGTGACAGCTTAAGAGAATAAACACATGAAAATTATTTGCGTATGTCGAGAGGCTTTTTTGAGTTCAAAAGTCAAAAATTTGACTTTTGGTCAAATCTTCCTCCTTCCCTCTCCAAGGACATGCAACAGCTACAAAAAGTACCCTTGGAATGAATTCAAGGTTTGAATTTCTCTCATGAGTTTCACTAATATATAACTAGGAGAAATGTTGCTCTACACTGTTAGGAATAGGGCTTAGAAAAATCAAATTGGCAATGACAAAGTCAACTTAAGACTGAATTGTTCAGAGCATTGAATGTATATTGAATATTCAGCAAGGATCCAGTAATTCCTAGACCTTACTGTTCATAAGATCTTTTAAGACCCGCATTTTTGGCAGAACAGCAGCGTGTCATTTGGCTGCACCAACAAATGGCCCAGTGCCACCCTCCTGATGCTGAGTGCATCTTCTTAAGGATCATGCTATACACTGAAGTTAACAACATCTGTGGGCAATTGCTAGCTTACAGTGTCAGATGAAAAAACTGACCAACAGCAAATGCCTTTAGCACAGAAGTGGCACTCTGTGAAGAGGGAGCAGTCAATGCAATCTGTGTCTGCAGAATAATAGGTACAAAAAAAAAACCATTCTGAACACATCCCTGCCCATCAGTAAGACCACAAAGGTACTGCCAGCAACTAAAGGGACAAATGAAAAGTGACAGGAAGTATACTGTAGGTTTACAGTACAGCTTGTGTATAGCACTTATAGGGATGTTTTGTCAGAACAGTCAAATACTTTGATAAATAAGTGCTACAGAACAGAACCAGGTTGTAAGTTGTGTATGGGCAATTCATTCTACCCGAGAGAAAAGCACTGCAGAAAGCCTTCTCTCCAGTTGCTGAGAAATCAATTCCCAATCATATGTCAATTCAATTCAGCATTACTCCTCCTTCCACAAGGAAGATCCTCCATGAGAAGGAACATGGCAAAACATGAACCTCTCACAACATAGCTCCATTATTCCTCCAAATCGAGGCATCTAGCATCTCAGAATGACTACCGCTAGATGCACTGGTAGTGGAATGTTTCTT
>NW_018363435.1:0-2619 GCF_002078875.1 Numida meleagris
GATGCCACCAAGCTCCTCTTGGGTGACCCCAACCCCTCTGAGATGCCACCAAGGTCCCCTTTATTGTCCCCAAGGTCCTCCAAGATGCCACCAAGGTCCCCTTAGGTGTCCCCAAGGTCCTCCAAGGTGCCACCAAGGTCCTCCAAGATGCCACCAAGCTCCCCTTACTTGTCCCCAAACTCCTCCAAGATGCCACCAAGCTCCTCCTGGGTGACCCCAAACCCCTCTGAGATGCCACCAAGGTCCCCTTAGGTGTCCCCAAGCTCCTCCAAGATGCCACCAAGGTCCTCCAAGATGCCACCAAGGTGCCTTTACTTGTCCCCAAGGTCCTCCAAAATGCCACCAAGGTCCTCCAAGATGCCACCAAGGTCCCCTTAGGTGTCCCCAAGCTCCTCCTGGATGACCCCAAGGTCGTCCAAGATGCCACCAAGGTCCTCCTGGATGACGCCAAACCCCTCTCAGATGCCACCAAGGTGCCCTTTATTGTCCCCAAGGTCCTCCAAGATGCCACCAAGGTCCCTTTAGGTGTCCCCAAGGTCCTCCAAGGTGCCACCAAGGTCCTCCAAGGTGCCACCAAGGTCCCTTTAGGTGTCCCCAAGCTCCTCCTGGATGACCCCAAGGTCCTCCAAGATGCCACCAAGGTCCTCCAAGATGCCACCAAGCTCCCCTTACTTGTCCCCAAACTCCTCCAAGATGCCACCAAGCTCCTCCTGGGTGACCCCAACTCCTCTGAGATGCCACCAAGGTGCCCTTAATTGTCCCCAAGGTCCTCCAAGATGCCACCAAGGTCCTCCAAGATGCCACCAAGGTCCTCCAAGATGCCACCAAGGTGCCTTTACTTGTCCCCAAACTCCTCCAAGGTGCCACCAAGGTCCCTTTAGGTGTCCCCAAGCTCCTCCTGGATGACCCCAAGGTCCTCCAAGATGCCACCAAGGTCCTCCAAGGTGCCACCAAGGTCCTCCAAGATGCCACCAAGGTCCTCCAAGATGCTACCAAGCTCCTCTTGGGTGACCCCAACCCCTCTGAGATGCCACCAAGGTCCCCTTTGGTGTCCCCAAGGTCCTCCAAGATGCCACCAAGGTGCCTTTACTTGTCTCCAAGGTCCTCCAAGGTGCCACCCAGGTCCTCCAAGATGCCACCAAGCTCCCCTTACTTGTCCCCAAACTCCTCCAAGATGCCACCAAGCTCCTCCTGGCTGCCCCCAACCCCTTCCTCCTCNCTATGGGATCTATGGGGCTCGGTGGGTCTCTGTGGGTCGCTATGGGGCAGCGCTGTGGGTCCATCCGTGGGGCGGAGGCGTGCGGTCGCTCTCTCTTTTTATTAGCAGCCAACAGCGTCGCGCCCCGACCCACAACCGCCCCACACCGCCCCCCCGCACCGCGCCCCACACTTATGGGGCCGCCAGCATCCTGGGG
Source organism: Numida meleagris (assembly GCF_002078875.1). Classification (NCBI taxonomy): domain Eukaryota; kingdom Metazoa; phylum Chordata; class Aves; order Galliformes; family Numididae; genus Numida; species Numida meleagris. The sequence goes on from NW_018363435.1 coordinate 1,416, forward strand.
GGGCCACCCACGTCGCTATGGGGCCACCACGTCCCTATGGGGCCACCCACATCCCTATGGGGCCACCACGTCCCTATGGGGTCACCCACGTCCCTATGGGGTCACCCACGTCCCTATGGGGCCACCACGTCGCTATGGGGCCACCCACGTCGCTATGGGGCCACCCACGTCGCTATGGGGCGACAACGTCCCTATGGGTTCACCCACATCGCTATGGGGCCACCACGACCCTATGGGGTCACCCACGTCCCTATGGGGTCACCCACGTCCCTATGGGGCCACCACGTCGCTATGGGGCCACCCATGTCCCTATGGGGCGACAACATCCCTATGGGGCCACCCAAATCCCTATGGGGCCACCACGTCCCTATGGGGCCACCCACATCGCTATGGGGCCACCACGTCGCTATGGGGCCACCACGTCCCTATGGGGCAACAACGTCCCCATGGGGCCACCATGTCCCTATGGGGCCACCCACGTCCCTATGGGGCCACCCACGTCCCTATGGGGCCACCACGTTGCTATGGGGCCACCATGTCCCTATGGGGTCACCCACGTCCCTATGGGGCCACCACGTCGCTATGGGGCCACCATGTCCCTATGGGGCCACCCTCGTCGCTATGGGGCCACCACGTCGCTATGGGGCCACCACGTCCCTATGGGGTCGCCCACGTCCCTATGGGGTCGCCCACGTCGCTATGGGGCCACCATGACCCTATGGGGCCACCCATGTCGCTATGGGGCCACCCACGTCCCTATGGGGCCACCACATCCCTATGGGGTCACCCACATCCCTATGGGGTCACCCACGTCGCTATGGGGCCACTATGACCCTATGGGGCCACCACGTCCCTATGGGGTCACCCACATCCCTATGGGGCCACCACGTCGCTATGGGGCCACCACGTCGCTATGGGGCCACCACGTCCCTATGGGGTCACCCACATTGCTATGGGGCCACCACGTCCCTATGGGGCCACCCACGTCCCTATGGGGCCACCCAAGTCCCTATGGGGTCACCCAAATCCCTATGGGGCCACCCACATCGCTATGGGGCCACCATGACCCTATGGGGCGACAACATCCCTATGGGGCCACCCACGTCCCTATGGGTTCACCCACATCGCTATGGGGCCACCACGTCGCTATGGGGCCACCCAAGTCCCTATGGGGCCACCCATGTCCCTATGGGGCCACCACGTC
>NW_018363436.1:0-1874 GCF_002078875.1 Numida meleagris
GCAGCTCAGCCCCAGCCCGTACTGGTTCTGCGGTCATTCCTCCCCCAGATGCAGGACCCTCCACCCGCCCCATGGTGAACTTCATGATGTTCTTCTCCGCCCATCGCTCTTGCTGCATGCCCCCTGCTCCCAGCACGGAATCGTGCCCTTTTCCCTCTCTTCCATGAGAAACTGCCCCGAGTCAATCCGGCACCATCAGCAGAGCAGCACGAGCTCCACTCAGGGTTAATTACCTCTCCGTGCCCTATTTTAAGGCTCTCCAATTAAGCAGCAGACACCCGTGGGACTGGTCCAGCCCCAACCCAGTACACGGATCCCGAGTGCCGGATCCGCCCCCACTTCACCCTCCCACCTCCAGCAGCGTGGAAGCACCCACCAGCAGCAGCTCCTCTTCCCACTCCTCCGGGCGCAGCGACTTCTCGTTGTTCTCTAGGAGAAAGCTCTTTTGTGCTCTTCTAGCCCCAAAACGGGGAGTGATGTTTCCAAGAGTCTCGAGCAGCCCCCAGACCCTCCCAGAGAAACCCCCTCCTACCCTCGATGTGCTCCACCAGCAGAGGAACCCTCTTGCTCCAGAGCTGCTCTAGCGTGGGGTGGACGCTGCAGCGCAACGCGTGCAGGAGCCGCAGGGCTGCTGCGCCACGACCGTCCCCGGTGTAGGGTCGCGAGGACACCACCTAGAAAGGAAGCAATGAGATGGGTTGGGGTGGAAGGGTCCTGAAAGGTCATACAGCCATGGAAGGGGTTGGGAGGGTCCTTGAAGGTCATAGAGGCATGGAATGATTGGGTTGGAAGGGTCCTTAATGATCATAGAGGCATAGACTGGGTTGGCTTGAAAGGGTCTTTTAAGGTCACAGAAGCATAGAATGGGTTGGAAGGATCCTTGAAGGTCACAGAGGCATGGAATGGGTTGGGTTGGAAGGGTCCTTAAAGATCACAGAGCTACAGAATGACTGTGTTGGAAGGGTCCTTACAGATCATAGAGCTATGGGATGGTTGGGCTGGAAGGATCCTTAAAGATCACAGAACCACAGAATCACAGCATGACTTGGACTGGAAGGGTCCTTAAAGATCTAAGAACCCTAGGATGGGCTGGGTTGAGTTGGAAGGGCCCCCCCAGGCCCCACCCCTGCCATGGGCTGGCTGCCCCCCAGCTCAGGCTGCCCAGGGCCCCACCCGCGGCCTCAGGCACCTCCAGGGATGGGGCACCCCCAGCTCCGGGCAGCAGTGCCGGGGCCGCACCGCCTCTGGGTGCAGGATTCCCCCACGTCTGACCCCAGTCTCCCCTCTTTTGGGTTCACCATGTTCCCCCTGGTCCCATCGCTTTCATACGATCACCCAACGCGGGGCAGCGCTCTGCCCCCACGCCACGTACCAGCAGCCGTGTCGTTAAGGCATGGGGCGAAGGAAGATTTCCTACAAACGGAAGGAAAACGGCGTAAGGAAGGCAGCATCTCCCCCCGGCCCCGAGCAGATCAACCTTTCCCGCACACCCGTACCAACCGTTGAGGTCGTACGGGATCAGGGACGCGTTCCCTCCCTCCTCTTGCTTCTTCGCGGACAAATGCATGAGGCTCTTGCAGATGGGAGTCAGCGCGTTGGTGAACTGCACAGGGGTGACGAACTCCAGGAGGTACGGCCACAGCACCTGTGGGGCAGCGCGGGATGCAGAGCCCACAGCAGTGGGACAGGAGTGGGGGGACACTGGCTCCAGGGGTTTTCAGAGCGTCTTGGGATTGGTGCGGTTGGATGAGATCGCTGAGACCCCCAGCCCGACCCCAATCCACCCCACTATTGCCCTAAATAGACCCAGAGACTCATTAGGGTTGGATGAGACCTTCAGGATCATCCAGTCCAACCCATCCCATCCCACCACG
>NW_018363437.1:0-1874 GCF_002078875.1 Numida meleagris
TCCCATTCATCACGGAACTGGGCCGAACGCCCGTAAACCGCTGACATTGCTTTAAGGCTTATTTATTCTAATCCAGTGTAATAATTTTCTTTTGTAACTCTTCCTCTTTATATTTGACTATTTACGCTAATAACATTGAAATGTCCTTTTCTTCCTGGCTAGCTAGTATTAGAGCTTCAGAGTCGTCATAATTTTCAGACAAGTATTTCTGAGATCAGAAATTTAGGGATTTTGTCAATGGAAGACCAATTCTGAAACTGGAGAGAAAATTGCTTTTGATCTTAATGATAGTTTTACAAAGCCTCCAGAGACAGCAGCAAATACTATCATAAACTTGATATTGCATACATGTTGTTCCACTTTTAGTAAGCATACCTTCAAATTGATGAGCTAATTAGTCTTATGGGGAAGGAATGTACATACCCGCATAGACTGATGTGGGTCAGCGTTACTGCTGCTGGGTTTATAGCAGAAGTAAGATGGTGGTATCAAGGTCTGTACAGCCAACATTAGCAGGGCTTGGAGGAAAGGGTTCACCCATGTGACGTGGTTGAAGGACTGAGGCTTCTGACTTGAACTGTGGTAAAATATGTGAAGATTGTTCTTAGGTCTCTCTGTTCTGCGGTGGAGCTGGAAAGACTCACTAGTCTTTTCTGATAGGAATCAAAGGTTAGAGACATGCAAGATCAGGCAAAACAGGGGGGCTGTAGGCTGGAGACAAATCCAGTGGGCCTGGAGCCGAAGAATAAAGGTATCTATTTGATTTCTCAGAGTAAAGAACCTAATTTCAAGGGAATCTGTGAAGAGATGTTACACTCTTTATAATACATATCTCTAATTGTTCAGTTTGAAGCCATACTGTATACTCTTAGGTTGTCTCTTGACTTGGGGATATTTGTTTAAAAAGCTGTTTTTCAAAGGCCTCTTGGAATTACAGGCCACTCCTCCTGTGACAGAGCATGTCATGGACTCTATTTTCAGTTGGTTTTGATTTTTGACCGTTTCGCCGCATGGAAAGTTGCTACAGTAGGCTTTTCTTTATTTTCTAATTTCAAGTAGAGATTGGAAAAAAAATTGTTCTAGTGTAGAACAAGGACTTGAAATGTGAGGCTGTGTTCTAGGTACTGGACGTGGATCCCTCTGGAGATCTGCTGGACCTCAGCTAAGCTGCAAGTCTCTGAACTGTTGTTTGCATGGGCTCAGCAGGGGCTTGGCTAAAACTCCTGGGGCATTCCACAGTGCTAAGCATGGGGTGGCCTCAGTGAGCCCACTGGGCTGCGTTAGGACTTACAAAGCTTGTATTCCTCTTACGTTGCAGTGTAATTCTGTTTGATCCGTTATGTTTATTTGGAGAAACAAATGGCCCATCTAGAGTAATCCTCTTCTGGTGTTGAATTTTCCTTGTACTTCCCTATGTCTGGGAGGGAGGAGAGATTAAATAATGCACTATTTGTGTTTTTTAATGATTATAAACTTTTTTTTGCTTAAGATTTCGTAGGGGAGAAGATACTTCCCTTGCTGTTTGTAAGCCGCTTACCCTTTGCATGGCTAAACACATGCTTAGTTTGAGGTCATAGTCAGCTAGCAGAGTTTTGAAGTCATCTCAAGAACACCAAAAAGTCAGGGCTATATATAAAGTGCTAAGCAAGAAGTGAAATAGAATTAAACGATTGCCTCACTTAAATTGTCTGTAGGTTTCTTTGGGCTGTTTATTGGTTGGCAGCTGCTGATTGTTTTTGCTGTAGCTCTTTAAGTTTGTTGGCAGTGTTCTCTCCCCACAGCTGGATGAATGAGAACAACCCAGTTCTTTAGGTGGGGGGACACCGCCAGCTGGTAGGCTGCAGCCTCTTGTTTCTTACCTGCTCATAAATTCA
>NW_018363438.1:0-1870 GCF_002078875.1 Numida meleagris
TAATCTCTTCCACAAATTGAGGCTGGTATGATCTTCTGTTGTTTTTGTTCTTATTTCCTATGCCACAGGAGCATTGAATGCTCTTCTCATCCAGGAATGAGGCTGTGATGGTGCATGAGTGCTGGGGGAGTTCCTTCTGGTGCAGAATGATGTAACATTCACTCTTTTGCCATCCCTTTGCCCGAACCCGACCAAGTTTGATGAGATGCAATGTTTGTAGCAGGGATTCAAAATTGTCATCAACAGTTTCCACTTGCCTGGAGCAGAGAGTGCATGAGCACACCTTATAGACAACGGGGCAGAAGCATCCAGAAGCCCAGGGTAGTGCTCAGAGACGAGAACCAGCACCAGCGCAGGGAAGGAAGCAGCCCTGAGAGCAAGGGATGGCAGCGAGTGAAGGAAGAGCTGAGCGCTGTGAGCAGCAGCTCTGAGGCTGCTGTCCCGCTGAGCTGAGAGCAGTTGTATTGGAACTCACTCTGCTCACATCTGTTGGGATCTCCACCCTTTGCGCCCCACGTTGGGCCCCCACCACAAGGACTGCGGTGCTGGCACTCGGCAGCAGCTCAGCACCACACAGCCCTTCAGACACTGACCCCTCCCCATGGGTTTACGGAGAGAATCAGAAAGAAAAAATGTGGAATTCATAGGTTGAGATAAAACTGTTTACTTAGACAGAATAGAAATAGAGAAACAACAGTAATGATAATTAGATATGTTTATATTTTTCCAAAGCAGATGATGTACAAAGCAATTGCTCACGACACAAAGACCAAAGGTAGAAGCAGGACAGAATGGGAGGCAGGGAATTTTGGGAGGATCTATAGGGGACGTATAGGGTATCTGTGGGAGAAGCAAAGGAAGGAAAGGGACATTTTGGGGGACTCTCCAGAGCGGGGGTAGAAGGGGACAGATCTCTCAGAAATGGTGGTAGTGATTTGGAGTGGACTGGAGAGGATTTGGAGGTCTCAGGGGGTGGTGTTAAGAGATTTGAGGGGATAAAGAAGGATTTTGGGGTAAGAGATGAGCGTTTAGGGATTTGGTGTGACTGGGAAGCATTTGTGGTGCACTGGTGGGAAATGGGATTGTTAGATTTGGGGAGGTTATCTGGTCTGGGGTTAGAACAGAACACCAGGAAGTCCCAAGCGGGGAATTTAGGGTCTGTCCCCTTCAGCGCACCCCATAAATGAGGCAGCTGGGGAGTCCATCAGCACGGTAACCCAGTGTTCACTTTGGTGTAGATAACGGGGGACTGAGGGGCAGTGTGGGAAGTGGAGGGCTGGGAGCACGGGGTGGCATCTTGCATCTCGGCGTAGGTCAGGTCCTCGCTGTCAATGGGGGGTACCTGAAGATACAGGAGGAGAAGGGGGTGCCATCATGAGAGTCCCCAAGAAGCTCGGGCTGGGGTTGGTGCTCTGGTGTAGGTATCTAGGGAGGCATTTCCATGAGGGGGAGTCTGAATTTCTGTGGGTACTTAGATTTTGGTTCTGCATGGGGGTTGTTTGTGGGTCCACCTATGGTTTTGGGGACCCCATGGGTCATTGGGCCAACTGTGGGATGGGGGATTCCCTACAATTCAGATATGGGATTCCCATGTTCTGGATACAGGAGGTGCACATAAATGAGCTGTATGGGGCTGGAGGTCATTTGGGGTCCCCATGGACAGGATTTGGGTTTCCATGGTGATGTCCAGTGCCGGCCCCAAGGGGCAGGTTGGGATTTGGGGTCCGCTAACACAGGAACTTACGGGGATCTGCACGGCCTCAGTCATTCCTGGGGAGACACCTGCAGTAAAAAGGAGAGGAGGAAGAGTGGGGGTTCTGTGGGGGCCATGAGGGACATATGGAGGATCTGTACGTAACCTATAGGGGAT
>NW_018363439.1:0-1775 GCF_002078875.1 Numida meleagris
AAAACTCGCTAAAATTGGCCCAAAATGTCCCAAAATCCCCATTTTTAGTGCGGCCTTTTGGCCCGGAACGGGCTGCAAACTGACCCCCCAAAACGGGCCAAAAACGGGCAAAAACGGGCAAAATTCGGCTCCGAAAACCCCAAACTTGTCTTTTTTGGTCCCTTTTGCCCAAAATGCTCTTTTTTCTCCCCAGAATTGGTGTGCGTGGTGGGGCCGTGCGACGACGACGACGCCGGCGGCTCCGAGCTGTGGACGGCGCTCACCTTCGCCCTCCTCTTCCTCCTCAGTCTCCTCTATGGGGCCGGAGTCACGCTCGTTAAGGTGCCGCCCCTCGTTAGCGCTCATTAAGCTTGGGATTCGTTAGGGAGATTTCCCGGTGCGGTGAGTGGAGGGGGATGAAGCCCGGGTTGACCCCGTGACCCCCAAGGTTGACCTCCAAGTTGACCTCGAGTGACCCCCAAGGTTGACCGGAAGTGACCCCATGACGACCTCGAGTGACCCCCAAGGTTGACCGGAAGTGACCCCAAGATGACCTCGAGTGACCCCAAGGTTGACCGGAAGTAACCCCGGGTTGACCTCAAAGTTGACCTCGAGTGACCCCCAAGGTTGACCGGAAGTGACCCCATGATGACCTTGAGTGACCCCCAAGGTTGACCGGAAGTGACCCCAAGATGACCTCGAGTGACCCCAAGGTTGACCCCAAGGTTGACCTCAAGTGACCCCAAGGTTGACCGGAAGTAACCCCTGGTTGACCTCAAACTTGACCTCAAGTGACCCCAAGGTTGACCGGAAGTGACCCCACAATGACCCCGGGTTGACCTCAAAGTTGACCTCGAGTGACCCCCAAGGTTGATGGGAAGTGACCCCAGGTTGACCTGAAACTTGACCTCGAGTGACCCCCAAGGTTGACCGGAAGTGACCTCACAATAACCCCAGGTTGACCTCCAAGTTGACCTCGAGTGACCCCCAAGGTTGACCGGAAGTGACCCCACTATGACCTCAAGTGACCCCAAGGTTGACCGCAAGTGACTCCACTATGACCTCGAGTGACCCCCCAAGGTTGACCAGAAGTGACCCCGGGTTGACCTCAAAGTTGACCTCGAGTGACCCCAAGGTTGACCTCAAAGTTGACCTCGAGTGACCCCAAGGTTGACCGGAAGTGACCCCAAGATGACCTCAAGTGACCCCAAGGTTGACCCCAAGGTTGACCTCGAGTGACCTCAAGGTTGACCGGAAGTAACCCCTGGTTGACCTCAAAGTTGACCTTGAGTGACCCCAAGGTTGACCGGAAATAAGCCTGGGTTGACCTCCAAGTTGACCTCGAGTGACCTCCAAGGTTGACCGGAAGTGACCCTGGGTTGACCCCCAAGGTTGACCTCGAGTGACCCCCAAGGTTGACCGGAAGTGACCCCATGATGACCTCGAGTGACCCCAAGGTTGACCGGAAGTGACCCCACAATGACCCCGGGTTGACCTCGAAGTTGACCTCAGGTGACCCCCAAGGTTGACCGGAAGTGACCCCCCGATGACCTCAAAGTTGACCTTGAGTGACCCCAAGGTTGACCGGAAGTGACCCCAAGATGACCTCGAGTGACCCCAAGGTTGACCCCAAGGTTGACCTTGAGTGACCCCAAGGTTGACCGGAAGTGACCCCACGATGACCCCACAATGACCTCAAGGTAGACCGGAAATGACCCCGGGTTGACCTTGAAGTTGACCTTGAGTGACCCCAAGGTGACCGGAAGTGACCCCAAACTTGACACCCCATGTTGACC
>NW_018363440.1:0-1836 GCF_002078875.1 Numida meleagris
AGGAACGTGAGCTCACGGGTTGGTTAGGTTGCCGGCTGGGAGGGGGCAGTACCTGCAGGTCGTACGCAGGGAAAGAGCAACAGTTTGCTTCCCCTTGGGTTTGGGTACTCGCCATTGGGTCCCACTTAGGGAGCTATCTCGAGAATTGAGAGAACCTCCTAGGTAAAAACTCGTGAGGTATCCTGGGAGTGAGGTCGTAGGATGCTCGGGACGTAAGCTGCAGTTGCAACTGCTCGGTACCGTCTATTTGTTATTCTCACCATTTGTCGCAAGTATCCAGTACTGTGCATTTGAACTATGATTGATACATCCGGGATATCGTTCCAAACGTTTGGACTATGATCCTATCCGAGCCAGCAGAGAGTGTGTGAGTGAAAAGCAGACCTTGAATTCACATGCCAACACTAAGACTCCTTTTCTCTGAAACAGAATCGGCCTATGCCTCTTAACGGGTGCAAAAAGTAAAACAGTTCCTCACAAGAAGGAGTCGAAGCTGAAAAGAAAAGGAGAGAAGCAAAAAGATCAGAAATGGGATCCTTTAGATAACTTGCCCCCCCCCTTAAAATTCGGAAGCAATGCAAGCGGCAGCCGCCTCTGCAGAGGCAGGGAGCGTCCCTGCTGCGGATCCCATGCGGGGTCCTAGAGAGAGCACACATCCTCGGTTACGGAGGGAACTGGAACAATGTAAACGGGACCTGGAGAATTTTCCTTTCTCTAATACTAACCTTACTAACGCTTCACTGTATCCTCTTAGGAAAGTTCCCTTAGGTCAAAGGGAAATAGGGTATGTTTTTTTACTGCAGGAGCTCTTACAAGAGGCTCAGAAAGTGTGTGTCGGAAGGGTAAAGGAAAACAAAAGGCGAAGTGAATGGTTTCAACAGTGGATCACATAGTGAAACAAAGAATGGGTAACAGAGAAAGGAACACGGAAGGAAGGTTGGACCCTGGAGGGAGACAGAGAGAGGAAAGATCCCAAGGATACACTGTACTGCTTATTGTCACTGTCATTGCGATTGTTAAATGTTTACGCTGTGAAAGTGTTCCCTAAGAAGCTGTTATGGGACAAAGGGTCTAAAGAGATACCAAAAAGAGCCCCTGGTTGTGTTTTGGCTCACCGGAGAGACATTGCTGGTGAGCCAGGGGGATATTGGATAAGAAATCAGGAACATAAATGATGTAACAGGACCAGCTTTTATAATTGAGTATCTTAATCGTGAGACCAAGCGCTGGGTGCCTGTGGAAATTGAAGAACTGGATTGTTTGACTTGTGGGTTTTGAAGGGAGTGGGACAAACTGTTTGAATGGTATATGGAGGTGCAATTGTTGATGGTATATGATATGTGGAAGTGCAATTGTTGATGGTATATGGAAGTGCAATCGAGGGTATGAAAACGGCAAAAGGGTTAAGGAAAACCGTGAGTTTGAGATCTTAGGGCTTGTGATCTGTGCTGGCCAAAGCAGATGGGTGCCGGCACGAGAACAACCCCTCACACTGCCCCCCACCCCCCTCCCTTTGCAGCTCGTAAACAGAACTCGTGGAGTGAGAGAGCCGGGAGCTGGAGATTGTAGTGAGCAGCGTGTGACTTGTGAACGGGGCAGGGAGGGGATAGGACACTGGAAGGGAGAACAGCCTTCATCTGCAGAGATCTAGGAAACCCGATATCCCAGTGTTAGCACTGGAAGCCTGCGGAGGGGAGGAGGCGAAACTGAAAGATAATGTTAGTAGTTCTTGTAATGATGAAAGTTTGCAAAGTGAAAAAGGTTTGGGAAAGACACAGGCTGAGGAGGGCAGAGATGAGCAAGGTGTAACAGGGATGTCAGGACCGAGAAGAGAGG
>NW_018363441.1:0-1765 GCF_002078875.1 Numida meleagris
GTGTGGGGCAGAGGTCACCCCATAGGTGTGTGGGGCAGAGGTCACCCCATAGATGTGTGGGGCAGAGGTCACCCCATAGATGTGTGGGGCAGAGGTCACCCCATAGATGTGTGGGGCACGCCCCCTTAGCTGCTGTGGGGCGGGGCCGTCCCTGTTATATTTTGGGATCTGGGAAAGGTCAGCTCCGAAATGACAACGCCACTGCCCCACAGCCGCCCCATAGCGGCCCCACTGCTGCCCCATAGCGGCCCCATGACCACCCCATAGCTGTCCCACAGCCGCCCCATAGCACACCCCTCAGCTGCCCCATAGCTGCCCCATAGCTGCCCCATAGCTGTCCCATAGCACACCTCATAGCAGACCCCTCAGCTGCCCTATAGCTGCCCCATAGCTGCCCCATAGCGGACCCCATAGCTGCCCCACAGCTGCCCCATAGCACACCCCACAACCACCCCATAGCAGCCCCACAGCTGCCCCATAGCACACCCCATAGCCGCCCCATAGCTGCCCCACAGCTGCCCAATTCCTGCCCCACAGCTGCCCCATAGTGGCCCCATGATCACCCCATAGCTGCCCCATAGCTGACCCATAGCACACCCCATAGCTGCCCCATAGCATACCCCATTGTGCACCCCACAGCTGCCCCATAGCTGCCCCATAGTGGCCCCTTGACCACCCCACAGCTGCCCCATAGCACACCCCACAGCTGCCCCACAGCTGCCCCATAGCACACCCCATAGCACACCCCATAGCACACCCCACAGCTGCCCATAGCTGCCCCATAGTGGCCCCATGACCACCCCACAGCTGCCCCATGGCTGCCCCATAGCACTCCCCGTAGCTGCCCCATAGCACACCCCATAGCTGCCCCATAGCTGCCCCACAGCCGCCCCATTGTGGCCCCATGACCACCCCACAGCTGCCCCATAGCTGCCTCATAGCTGCCCCATAGCGCACCCCATAGCACACCCTGTAGCTGCCCCATAGCACACCCCATAGCCACCCCGTAGCTGCCCCACAGCTGCCCCATACCTGCCCCACAGCTGCCCCATAACACACCCCACACCTGCCCCATAGCTGCCCCTCAGCACACCCCATAGTATACTCCACAGCTGCCCCATATCTGCCCCATAGCACACCCCACAGCACACCCCATAGCAGCCCCATAGCTGCCCCATAGAACACCCAGTAGCACACCCCATAGAGCACCCCATAGCTGCCCCATTGCCTTCCTATAGCTGCCCCATAGCTGCCCCATAGCACACGGACACGGGTGAGCCCAGATCTGTGGGGTCGGGGGGGGGGGGGAATGGGGCGGCCCCACAGCAGCACCGCCCCACAGCGTGTGGGGCTGATAAGAGGGCGCCGTGGGGTGGAGGGAGGGGAGGAAGTGGACACGTGGGGCCCGGACCCATGGCGGAGGAGGGCGAGTATGTGGGGCTGCCCCACAGAGGGAGGGAGGGGGCGGATATGGGGCGCTGTGGGGCACGGTGTGGGGCACTGTGGGGCACAGAATGGCGCTATGGGGCGCAGTGTGGGGCTCGAGGAGGCACAGTGCGGGGTTATGGGGCACTATGGGGTTTCTGTGGGGCGCAGTGGTTATGTATGGGGCGCAGTGGGGCTCTATGGGCTGCTATGGGGTTTCTATGGGGCACAGAGTGGCGCGATGGGGCACTGTGGGGATCCGTGGGGCACAGTGTGGGGCGCAGTGGAGCTCTATGGGGCACAGTGTGGGGCTGTGGGGTACTGTAGGTTTCTATGGGGC
>NW_018363442.1:0-1861 GCF_002078875.1 Numida meleagris
TGGAAATGCATTGGAAGGGATGGCGGCAACCTGAGAATATTGCAACGCTACACAGGAATGGAAAGAAGAGATGTGAAATAATTTGTTCCCGTGGAGACTGCATTCCTTTTTCCTTTTGCATTTATTCGCGTAACAAAGTAACGTTGCAGAACTCGGGACACTCCTGTGCTACTTCACTCCACTTAGGTTTAGACACCGCCTGAGGAGAGGGGAGGAGTGCAGCGGTGTGACACGCTGCGGTGTCTGTGACATCAGCAGGACGAGTCACAGTGCGGGGCGTGTCAGGAGGCTGTGAAAGAGGCAGCATCGCCGCGCTGCGGCCTAGGCCTTTGGTGAGTGCAGTGTGCACATCCTAATGGCCATGGCTCGGGTGCTCTTTGTCGCCCTGGCTTTGCTGCGCGTGATCGTGCAGTTTTGGCTGAGAATTCTTGGCTTTTATGTGGGAATGCACAAGTACGTGCACTCGCGAGTGCAGCAGCTGAGTTCCTACGTGGCTCAGCTTCTGCGCAGTATGGCACAGGGGAGCCAGGAGAGGCAGGAGCAGAGCGGAGTGGGCAGAGGAGCCCCGCTCTTTGCTGCCTTGCAGCACTGGCAGCTCTGGGCCTTTGCTGGGCTGCTTGTCCTGTTTGTTGGGCTCGGCTTCTGGCTCCGCAACAAGAGATGCAAGCCGGGCAGTGGCAACGAGGAGGAAAGCTCCCCAGGCAAGGAGGAGGACAAGGAGGTGGAAGAGGAGAGTGAGTCGTGTGACGAGGAGTGTCCCCCGGGCACAGTTTGGGCCCATGGCACCCGCTGGCCGGCAGCGCACATGGCCGAAAATTGCCGGGTGGTGGAGGAGCTGGTGGACAATCTTCTTCGGGCCTGCCGGGGAAGCTCTTGCCACAGCTTCAAGCCACAGCTGCAGCCGGCTCTCGGGGTGGCCTGCGTCGACGAAGGGTGCAGTGCCCGTGAAGACAACGTCCTGTACCGCCTGCTCGTGCCCCTGAGGCCTCCCCCCGGGCACGCCTTCCACGTGGAGCTGGGCGACGAGGAGGAGACGCGGGCGAAGACGTCCTGTGTGCGCGTGGAGCTGGAGTGCACCTGCGCGAGGGAGCGGCTGCTGGGGGACATGCTGTGCTTTGTCCACCACGCTCAGGAGCAGCTGAGAGAGAAACAGGAGCCCAGCCTGCTCGACACCTTCTGCGAGGGCTCCTACCTGCACGTGGAGAAAACCACCCTCTGGTTCCAGAACCAGGTGAAGGCGGCTTGGAGGCGTCTGCCTCTGTCTCGCCATTGCCGCCTGACGCTGCTGCCCTCCCAGCGCTCCTGCAAGCTCAAGCTGACCACCCCCTCCAAGAGAACCCTCTCCGTGGAGATGCTGCTCGGGCTGCAGCTGGACGACTCGGGCACCTTCCTGAACCTTGAGTAGGCTGAAGGCAGCTTCACCAGCGGCACAGCGCGGCCCAAACGTTGCACTGTGGCAGAGACGCAGCTTTTGCGGAGACAGCCTGGCCATCTGCCTGAACTCCAACCAGTGCGCAGATGCCAATAAATTGTTTGTGTGAGCAAACACTCTGCCTGTGAGCGTTTGCATCGAACTCTGTGGGGGAGGGGGAGCACAGGGGGCTGAGTGCCCCTCAGCCACACAACCAGGGAGCACTGGTGGTCAGGCTCCCCATGTCTGCCAGGACCCCGACCCTCGAGGTGTGGGTGAGAGGAGCGGATTCCGTCCCACGGTGACAGTGGAACAAGCCCGAGAATTCCTCATGAAACTGAGCGTACGTGAGTCCCTGGGGCCGGATGCTATGCATCCCAGGCTTCTGAGGGAGACGGCTGATGTGGTTGCCGAGCCGCTCTCCATCGTATTTGAAACATCATGGCTGTC
>NW_018363443.1:0-1860 GCF_002078875.1 Numida meleagris
ACATCTCCCCTCTTTCAGTTTCAAGCCATTGCCCCTTGTCCTGTCACTATCAGACCATGTAAAAATTCATTCACCCTCTTGCTTGTAAGCTCCCTTCAAGTACTGGCAGGCCGCAATGAGGTCTCCCCGCAGCCTTCCCTTCTCCAAGCTGAACAAGCTCAGCTCCCTCAGCCCTTCTTCACAGCAGAGGTGCTCCACCCCTCTGAGCATCCTCGTGCCCTCCTCTGGACCCGCTCCAGCAGCTCCGCATCCCTCCTGTCCTGGGGGCCCCAGGCCTGGGCACAGCACTGCAGGTGGGGCCTTCCAGGGGCAGAGCAGAGGGGGACAACCCCCTCCCTCTCCTCTCCCTGCTGCCACCCCTCTGTTGGTGCAGCCCAGGGGACTGTCGGCCTTCGGGCTGCACGCGCACACTGCTGCCTCATGTCCCGCTTCTGTCCATCAGGACCCACAAGTCCTTCTCCATGGGGCTGCTCTCAACGAGTTCTTCTCCAGTCTGTGCTCATGTCTGGGACTGCCCTGACCCAAGTGCAGCACCTTGCACCTGGCTTTGTTAAAACTCATCAGGTTCTTGTGTGCCCACTTCTTGTGCCTGTCCAGGTCCCTCTGGATGGCATCCCTTCCTTCTGTTGTGTCAACTGCACCACTCAGCTCGGTGTCATCAGCAAACTGCTGAGGGTGCACTCATTCCTATCAGCTGTGTCACTGATAGAGATGCTGAAGAGCACCGGTCCCAAGACAGTTCTGGGGGTACACCACTCATCACCAGCCTCCACCTGGACATAGAGCCATTGACAACAGCCCTCTGGCTGTGACCATCCAACCAATTCCTTATCCACTGAATAGTCCAGCCTTCAAATCCATATGTTCCCAATTTAGAGATATGACGTAGTGCAGGACCACGTCAAAGGCCTTGCACAACTCCAGGTAGATGACATCAGTTGCCCTTCCTTTGTCCACCAGTGCTATCACTCCATCACAGAAGGCCATCAGATGGGTCAGGCATGCTCTGACCTTGGTGAAGCCGTGCTGGCTGCCTCGGATCACCCCCTCATCTCTTTTGTGCCTTAACACCTCTTCCAGGAGAATACACTCCATGATCTTCTCAGGCACAGACTTTTTTTGTTGTGTGCTTTATTTACTGTACTAAGAAGCCTTGGGCAGTGTGCAAACTTAGGGCTGGATTCACCTCATCCATGTGGCCTCAGCTAAAATCAGCCACTTGGGGTTGGGAGGCAGTGGGAAATGGCAGAAGGTCCTGAGGTGCTTTGGGCAACAGCTGGGAGCAACGTCACTATGCTGGTGTCTGGCTGTGCTTCTGACAAATTATGGCTCATTGGTATCGCTCTGATGAAATAGGGTAAACCTTGGAGAGCCCAAAACTTCTATTACTTTTTAATATGAGTAACTTTAATAGAAAGGCTTAAATGTTTCTCTATATTGCGGTGCCTCAGCGTTTCTACAGTCATAAATTCTTCTCTCACCAGTCTGTTATTACTGACATATCAATCCTTTCTACTTCTCTGAACAGTAAAATTGAAAGAAAACAAGGTTTAGGCTTTATGTATTTTTAATTTAATGGAATTCAACTTAAATTTGTTAAAAGCTGTTCTTGGCATTGAATGCTGCAGCCCGTGGAAAGCCCCCAACAACCCAAAGCTGCAGGATGAGCAAATCATCGACTCATAGAAACATAGAATGGCTCAGGTTGGAGGGGACCATAAGGATCAACCGGTGCCACCCCCCGGCCATGGGCAGGGCTGCCCCCCACCAGCTCAGGCTGCCCAGGGCCCCATCCCACCTGGCCTTGAGTGCCTGCAGGGATGGGGCACCCACAGCTCTCTGGGCAGCAGTGCCAGCGCC
>NW_018363444.1:0-1800 GCF_002078875.1 Numida meleagris
AGAATGGGGACACACGTGACACGGGGACGCACGTGATGCAATGACATGACACAAGGGCACACGTGACAAGAACACACGTGACGCAATGACGTGAGATGGAGACGCGACATGGGGACACGTGACACGGGGACACATGTGACACAACGACACAAGATAGGGACACACGTGACACGAAGACATGACGTGGACACACGTGACACAAGGACACATGTGACACAACGGTGTGAGATTGGGACACGTGTGGCAATAACATGACACGGGGACACACGAGACATGGGGACACGCGTGACACAAAAACATGACACAGGGACACGCGTGTCAGAACAACATGGGATGGGGACACACGTGACATGAGCATGTGACACGTGAGAGTGACATGGAAACGGGACACGCGTGACGCAGAGACGTGACACGGGAACACGTGACATGAGGACACCCGCAACACAATCACATGACATGGGGACACATGTGACACAATGATGTGACAACGCGACACGTGTGAGAAGCGGACACGCATGACACGTGATGATGTGACGCATAACAGTGACACACAGTGAGGACACATGTGACACAGGAACACACGTGACATGAGAACGAGACATGGGACAGTGGCATGTAAAGGGGGCACACGTGACATGGGGACATGTGACACAATCACATGACATGACATGGGGACGTGTGACACGAGGACACACAAGTGACACAGCGACATGACATGGGGACACATGTGACATGAACACGTGACACGTGACAGCGACGTGCAACACGGGCACACGTGACACGGGGACGTGATGTGGGGACACGTGACACAAGGTCACACGTGACAGAATGGGGACGCATGTGACATGGGGACACACGTGACAATAACATAACATGGGGACACATGTGACACGAGGACGTGACACATGACACACAACGGGAACACAAGTGGCAGAACGACACGAGATGGGGACACACGTGACATGAGCACGTGACATGTGAGAGTGACATGGAAAGGGGACACGCGTGACACAGAGACATGAGATGGGGACGCGTGTGACAACGACATGACACGGGGACACGTGACGCAATGACATGACAACGTGTGACACGAGGACACACAAGTGACACAGCGACATGACATGGGGACACACGTGACATGAAGGCATGACACGTGACAGCGACGTGCAACACAGACGCACGTGACATGGGGACACGTGACACAAGGACACACGCGACACAATGACATGACATGGGGACGTGTGACACAAGGACACACAAGTGACACAGCGATATGACACGAGGACACACGTGACATGAAGGCGTGACACGTGACAGCGACGTGCAACATGGACACACCTGACATGGGGACATGTGTGACATGACATGACACGTGACAATGACACACAATGGGGACACACGTAGCACAACGACCTATGTGACAGAATGACACGACATGGGGACACACGTGACACAGAGATATGACACGTGATAGTGACATGTAAAGGGGACACACGTGATGCAGTGACACGACATGGGGACACGTGACACGAGAACACACGTGACACAATGACGTGACATGAGGACACACGTGACATGAAGGCATGACACGTGACAGCGACGTGCAACACGGACACACGTGACATGGGGACACGTGACACAAGGACACACGTGACACAATGACATGACATGGGGACACACGTGACATGAAGACGTGACGTGTGACAGCGACGTGCAACACGGACACATGTGACGTGGGGACACGTGACACGAGGTCACACGTGACAGAATGGGGACACACGTGACACGGGGACGCACGTG
>NW_018363445.1:0-1859 GCF_002078875.1 Numida meleagris
CGGGGGCGGTGGGCAGGCGGCATCGGGCAGCGGCGGGGGCGGCGGTGGAGGCGGCAGCTCGGTGCCGGGCTTGCTCTCTGCCGGGCCCCCATTGTGCATGGTGTCTGCGGGCAGCGGAGAGCCCTGCAAGAGAGCGGGCAGGGGTCACACGGGGTCAGGGCACAGCAATGCACGCAGCGCCGGGGCTGCGCTCACCTCCTCGCTGTGTGCCATCCTGCGTGGGACGGGCAGCTCTGCCGCGCTGGGCCCCAGGTGCTTATAGTAGTCACCTGTGCTCGGCTGCTTGCTGAAGTTCCGCGACCGCCGCGTGGAGTCGGCCCGGCGCAGGCCCTCGGGGCTGCCCTCGCGCGACACCAGCTGCAACGGGAGCGCGGCTGAGCAGGTGCATAGGGCAAGGCCCCGGCACAGCCATGGGGCAGAGGTCGGGTGTGTGCCGTGGGCTGGTGGCTCTGCTGGTGCCTGGCACCGTGACCCCATGCCCAGGAGCCCGGCTGAGCTTCCCCTGGGATAACCCCCTGGGAACGGGAGTGCCATGTCCCGGCCCCGCGGATTAGCCAGGAGCTGGAGCTTATCCCCATGGCCTGGAGCTCCGCTGCAAACCTGGCAGTCAATGTCACCATTAAGGCTGTAAGACCCGTGGCAGCGCGGCCTCGCCTCACCCCTCTGCATACCTCCAGGGCTTTGCAGGTCGTGCCGCATGGCACAGAGCTGTGCCCGCTTGCAGAGAGAGGGGTCCCGCTGTGTCCCGCATCCCATGCCCCACACTCTGCTCCCAGGGCCCCACTATTTGCATTTCCCTGCGTGCCACCTCCACCCGAGGCATTTGCATGGCAAGCCCAGCTGCTCCGTGCAGCCTGCAGCCTCAGCTAAGTCAACAAGTGCCAGCTCGGCGCTTCCTGCTCCACCTGGCGCTGCGCCAAG
Source organism: Numida meleagris (assembly GCF_002078875.1). Lineage (NCBI taxonomy): Eukaryota > Metazoa > Chordata > Aves > Galliformes > Numididae > Numida > Numida meleagris. The sequence continues at coordinate 922 of NW_018363445.1, forward strand.
CCTGGCTCTGGCTCCAGCAGCCATGGCCCCAGCCCCACGGGAGGGTGCAAGGGTTGGTGCTGCGGGACTGAACAGTGCTCATGCACCCGGCACTGGCTGCACCCAGGCTCACCCACACCCCCATGGGCAGCACCAATTACTAGCTCTGGGTAGGACTGCTCATTAGACCCAGTTCCTCTAATGAGTCCTGTGGGGAGCGCGATGGGGAGCTGAGCCCAGAGCAGAGCTGGCACCGCGGCACTTAGCCCCCATCCCACCTGCCCCAAAGCCTGGCACCGCCCACTGCTGTGCACCGGGACCCTGTGGCCGTGCTCCAGGCCCCTGCCCCCAGCCGGGCACTTCAGCCGATGGCCGGAGGACCCCGAGCCCCCCGCACCCTGTACCCCCCCGCCCTGTGCGGCTGCACCCCTCTTACCTGTGCGTCCCGCTGAGCCCTCTCAGCTCCTGGCAGCGCCAGCAATGCCACCCGACACCTGTGGCGCGGGTGACACCGGAGCTGGGCACTCAGGTTACAGCTGCTGCCTGCACCCCACGCTTCCGCACAGCCGCCCACGCCCAGCTCGCCTGGGGACGCTGCGTCAGTGGCACCGCCGGCGCCACGTGGGCTTGGCACATGCCACCCACACGGTGCGGCACGCCGAGCTGGCACAGCCAGGGCATCAGAGCCACCCGCTGCCACGGCGATGTCGAGGCACTGCTGGCCCCAGCTTGCCATACCCCCCTGCAGGGACAGGCATGCAGAGTGCCACTCCCGCAGTGCCACCAGTAGTTAGTGGTTCTCACGGCCCATCGGTGGCACGTCCCCCCTGAGCTGCCAGGCCAGGAGCACGGGGCCGTACCTCTCTGCGCAGCGCCTGGCTGTCCACGTGCCGCAGGTTGTTCTTGGCCCGTACGTAGATGTCAGCGGTGTCGGGGGCAGCGGGCGGTGCGGGCGCAGG
>NW_018363446.1:0-1826 GCF_002078875.1 Numida meleagris
GGTATCAGTGGGGAATCAGTGGGGTGTCAATGGGGACATGAGTGGGGCAGCAGTGGGGCCAGCCATGGGGTGACAGTGAGCATGGCAGTTGGTGACAATGGGGACATGAATGGGGACATCTGTGGGGCATCAGTGGGGCATCAGTGGGGACAGCCATGGGGTATCAATGGGGAATCAGTGGGGTGTCAATGGGGACATGAGTGGGGACATGAGTGGGGCATTGGTGGGTGTCAGTGGGGCAGCAGTGGGGCATCAATGGGGACACAAGCAGGGACATCAGTGGGGCAGCAGTGGGTGTCAGTGGGGCAGCAATGGGGGCAGCCATGGGGTATCAGTGGGGTGTCAGTGGGGACATGAGTGGGGACATGAGTGGGGCAGCAGTGGGTGTCAGTGGGGCAGCAGTAGGGGCAGCCATGGGGGATCAGTGGGGAATCAGTGGGGTGTCAATGGGGACATGAGTGGGGCAGCAGTGGGTGTCAATGGGGACATGAGTGGGGACATGAGTGGGGACAACAATGGGTGTCAGCGGGACATGAATGGGGACATGAGTGGGTGTCAGTGGGGCAGCAGTGGGGCAGCCATGGGGTGACAGTGAGCACGGCAGTGGGGACATCAGTGGGGACATGAGTGGGACACCGATGGGAGTCAGTGAAGGCATCAGTGGGGCAGCAGTGGGGACAGGAATGGGGACATCAGTGGGGACAGGAATGGGTGTCAGTGGGGCAGCAGTGGGGACATGAGTGGGTGTCAGTGGAACACGAATGGGGACAGGAATGGGACATCAATGGGGACATCAATGGGTGTCAGTGGGGACATCGATGGGGGCAGGAATGGGTGTCAGTGGGGCAGCAGTGGGGACATCAGTGGGGACATCAGTGGGTGTCAGTGGGGACATCAGTGGGTGTCAATGGGGCAGCAGTGGGGACGTGAGTGGGTATCAGCAGGGACATCAGTGGGGACAGGAATGGGTGTCAGTGGGGACAGGAATGGGGACGTGCGTGGGTATCAGTGGGGCAGCAGTGGGGACAGGAATGGGGACAGGAATGGGGACATGAATGGGGACATGAATGGGTGTCAATGGGACAAGTGGGGACATCAATGGGTGTCAGTGCGACATGAATGGGGACATGAGTGGGTGTCAATGGGGACAGGAATGGGGACAGGAATGGGGACAGGAATGGGGACAGGAATGGGTGTCAGTGGGGACATGAATGGGGACAGCAGTGGGCATCAGTGGGGACATGAGTGGGGACATCCGTGGGCCATCGGTGGGTGTCAGCGGGGACATCAGGGGGACATCAGTGGGTGTCAGTGGGACATGAGTGGGGACAGGAGCGGGTGTCAGTGGGGACATGAATGGGGACGTGAGTGGGTATCAGTGGGGCAGCAGTGGGGACAGGAATGGGGACATGAATGGGTGTCAGTGGGACATGAATGGGGACAGGAGCGGGTGTCAGTGGGGCAGCAGTGGGGACATGAATGGGGACAGGAATGAGTGTCAGTGGGACATGAATGGGGACATGAATGGGTGTCAATGGGGACATGAATGGGGACAGGAATGGGGACAGGAATGGGTGTCAGTGGGGCAGCAGTGGGGACAGGAATGGGTGTCAGTGCGACATGAATGGGGACAGGAATGGGTGTCAATGGGGACAGCAATGGGGACAGGAATGGGGGCAGGAATGGGGGCAGGAATGGGTGTCAATGGCGACAGGAATGGGGACAGGAATGGGGACATAAATGGGTGTCAGTGGGGACAGGAAGGGGTGTCAATGGGGACATCATTGGGGACAGGAATGGGTGTCAGTGGGACATGAATGGGGACA
>NW_018363447.1:0-1859 GCF_002078875.1 Numida meleagris
GGCTTCTATCCAAGCGCTTACACTTTTTGTAGAGGTGTTAAGACTCCCCCTCATCTCTGTTAGTGATCTTTAAATATTTGCTGATAGAAGATTTGCGTGGTGATTCATAAACTTACCAGTTGAACATTGTTGTCTTCCCCTCTTTTCATCCCTTTAGGAGGTTATCCCAGGCAGCCAAACTACAACGCTCTGTCCAATGCCAACTACCCCAGTCCTGGGATGGGAGGAAGCATGAACCCGATGGCAGCAGGGAGCCAGATGCATGGGCAGACCGGTGTGCCTCCATACAGTGGGCTTCCTCCCGGGAGGATGAGCCATGCAGCCATGGGGAACAGACCTTACGGACCTAACATGGCGAATATGCCTCCTCAGGTGGGGACAGGGATGTGCCCCCCACCAGGTAGCATGAATCGCAAAGCACAAGAAGCAGCTGCTGCTGCCATGCACGCTGCTGCCAACTCCATCCAGAACAGGTGAGGCATGAAAATTCCCTTGGTCTGAACGTATTTGGTCCATTCCCTGTGTCGTATCTGGGTTTGAAAGCCATGCCTGCAGTAACCCAAAGTTGGGGTGATAGTGAACGTATGCTTCCTTAGAGATTCACCTTGTTGAAGTCTTCTTCCTTTATCTTAACTGCTTTAAAAAAAAAAAATTAGAAGCTTGAATAAGTGGTGCAATTTAATATATTGTTAATAACCTGCTTAGGGAATTTTTAATACTGATGAATGAAATCTGTTTAACTTGGTGTTTCCTTAAGTTGTTTTGGCTTTCTGGTCTACTTTGTGGCAAGGGTGATTTTAAAGCTGCCGTGTGTGTGGTAAAGCCCATAAATCTAGCAGACACCATCCATCTATCCCGCTGCATTTGTCTGGACCAAGGCATTGCTTTTCTGCTGTATTGAACTTCCTCCTTTTAGGGCTTTGATGAGCAGCTTTGGGAAAAGGAGCTGGAATTCAGTGCTGAACTTTACAGCTGTTTTCTGTGTTTTATTTTGCTTTAATTGCATGTTTGAGAGCAGTTGTTATGTGGCTTACAAGAAAGCCATGAGAGCCACAAACTTGCTTATAAATTAGGTTCCCTTAGTGAAGCTGTTAGATTTACATGCATTTGTGGTCTGACAAGGCGTTGTACTCTTTATCCTCTCTGAAAGCTTATTTCTGCAGTCTTCTGTCTGGTGTTATCTGTGACTGCTAAGAGGTCAATTCCCAAACACCAATCAAGGCATCCAAGTGCATCCTTCTGAATAATGTGTCTGAGGGACAGTTGTGTGTGAGGTTTTCTGACACACATGCAGTAACGTACCTTCTGTGGATAACAAAAAGTAAAGAGAGAAAAGCCATTAACTGTGGGGAGCACCACGCTGCCCATCTGTAGAAATGCTAAATTCTTACTTAAATGCACAGTGCTGCAGTATTTGTAGATCGGTTCTTTCCTGTGAAGGTGACTTAAGACCTGAAACCAAGTCCAGTTTGAGGATGAAGATGAAAGGTGAAACTGTTGAATACTGAAGTCTTTTCCTAATGGGTTGCATCTCCTTTGCTTTTGAGAGTGAGGCTTTAGGTTCTGGAGTGGGTAGGCTGTCAAAGAGCACCCGATCTTTGTTCTCTTGTTGAACGTCCACTTCTGTAGTAGAAGGCTTCTTCTAGTCAACCTGTTTTGTTAGAAGGCACAATGTGAATGCTTTGTATGTGGAGTGAATGTCTGTTTCTTCCTTGCCTTCCCTAGGCCTCCTGGTTATCCCAACATGAACCAAGGGGGAATGATGGGCACTGGACCTCCTTATGGACAGGGAATTAACAGCATGGCTGGCATGATCAACCCCCAGGGCCCGCCTTATCCCATGGGTGGGAATATGGCTA